>NC_056748.1:1006062380-1006092380 GCF_019279795.1 Protopterus annectens
CTTCCTACCCAAACTTTAAGCTACAGCATGCCTTAACAGTGTGAGCAAGGACAGAAGGAAATTAGCACAAAACTATTTGCGTCCAAACCTTTCAGAAACTAAATGATAACATCAACATATATTCATGCACTCGAAAGACACCTAGGAATGGACAAGACTAAAGCACAGATCACTGTAAGGTGTTACTGGACATAAATAATAAAAATAAGTGGAGAATTTCTGTGCTGAATAGTCAGAATACCAGAAAACACTCAGGATTCAAAAAATCCCTTGAATCTGATGCCCATTACAGAAGCGCCATTTAAAGGGATGGTATGGCAAGTGTGTAATCCTTTGTTGATAACCCTGAAGCTGTATATTCTTGGCTAACTCTTAACTGGTTGAACGTTAAAACCTCCATAAACAAGGCCTCAGTAATTCATGTGACTTTGATGAATTCGTCTGCTCCTTTCATCTTTAGTTATATTTTATGTAAGTGCAATAAGCTAGGTTTTATACTGGATTGTATTCTGACACTTTGGGACCAAGTGACTGCTGTCATGAAGTCATCCTGGTTTATATGTGAAACATCTCCTAAAGTAAGCATCTTGTACCACAAGCTCAACTCTTTATTGTTATTCATACCATGGTCTTCCCCTGGCTAGTCTGCTATTAATGCCCTATAACTGGGAATAAATAACACCAGGCTTCATAATATACAGATGATACAGAAATCTGCTGCATGGCCACTGACCAAATCTTCTCTTCTCTCTCTCTCTCTCTCTCTCCTTTTTTTTTGTTTTAAAATGTTACTTATTACAGTTAACTGGTAAGCCCATCATTCACTTATAATATACAGAAAGAAATAAAAAGAAGAGAACAATAAAAAGAAGGAAAGAAAAAATTAATTCTGAAGCACCATATAAAAAAGAAAATGTATACTGTGTCATTAACTCTTTCAATGACAACATATTCATTATATAGTTTCCACCAGCTGATCACTGAAAATGTTGGCATAGGTGACGCTTTCCAACTACTGTATCCTTTAAGTGACCATTCTACCAAAACAATTTTGAGCCTGTGAAATCCAGGAGCCTTATTTAACATATCTAACAGATGGATTTCTGGAATTTTCATATTAGTTAAAATTTGTAAAATTTCTTTCAGTTTCCTCCAGTACTAATATATATGTGCACAGGCCCACCAGCAATGATATAAATTAGCTGGTTCATATTGGTAATGCCAGCATGCAGAGGTTTTATTAACATGCATGATCTGAGATGCATAAAAATTGGCATTTATTATATTATTCACCTGGTCTACGTTCCTGAGTCTTGTAGATAAAAATGCCTCACACTTTCCCCTGGGTATATATTGTTTGGATTCATTTGCCAGTAAATTATTGAATTCTGTACATTAAAGTTAATTGGGTTTTTTTTTGGCATTTATAAATGTATACTTAAAGGTGTTTGAGTATTCTCCAAATAACTTGACTATTTCATTGTATAGTCTGAAAATTAATGGGCAGTTTAATTGTTTCTGGGATATGTATTCTCTTTATGTATATTGATGAATTGTTGGAACTGTATATTGTATCATGGGAAAACAACATGCAACTTGGTGGTTCTCCCAGGGAGCTTTAATGCCCCAAAGGAGTACTCTTATTTAAACTATATAAAGAGTTATAATGGATTATAATCCTAAATTCTGGAGAATATAATCTCAGTAATCTTGGAATCAGGCATCTTAATTTTAGTAATTTAGTCATTATTTCATAAAATCTTTTTTCAGCATATTATAAATTCATAATGTTTACTATGTCATTGGCTACAACATGCTTATGACTATCTGGCACCACTACTCCACCCTGCTTAATTGGAGCAGACCCTGTCTTCCAGTGTGTGATTGGCTACAACATGCTTATGACCATCTGGCATCACTAGACCTCCCTGCTTAATTGGAGCAGTTCCTGCCTTCCAATGTGTTCTAGGCATTCTACCTTTACACAAAATTTTACCAGGGTTCTTTTTACTTTCAATATCCATTTAATACCAGGGGGAGATAATCAACTTTGCATTGGGAAAAAGTATCTGTGGAAGAGTCATCATCTTCACAAGGTTAACTTTATCTAACATTGAAAAAATATTCTCTAACTTTTTTTTAAGAAAAGCTCAGTTTATTTTACATACATTGAATATGTGCTTTGAATTAAATTCTCAGATTTGTCCTTTATCATAATATCAGTAAATTTTGTTTCTACTACAGTTGTTATGGTGACAAATGATCATCTTCTCAATGTCCATTTTTAAGAATCTGTATCATTTCAGCTTTGTCATACTTTATTTTGTATTCTATTAAGTTATGAGCTTCATTATGTCTGCTTATGACTACTTTTATATCATCATTACAATTTGCTGTTATAATTATTAAATCATCTGCATAAGCTAACAAGGGCAGTTCTTTTTTTATTTGCAATAAAACGTGTGATTGTTTACTGGAGTTTGTAAATGAATGAGTTTGTTGCTGATAAAAATAAAATTGCAGCTACAGGACAAGTTTGTCTCACTCCTGTTTAACTTAAATTTAGGTAATACTTTATTAATTAATTTAATTTATACCTCTAAAAATGCATACACATTTTGAATCATGGTAACAATTTAATGAGGAACCTCATAGTATTCTAACATCTGACAGATATATTATCTATTAATAAAATCAAAAGCTTTGTCAGCATCTAATTTAATCAGATCTGGAGAATTTATCTAGATAATTTATTTTCAATGGGTCATTTGTAGCTTTCCAAGTAGATGCTTTTAAAACGTTATTTGCTTCTGTCATTATAGTGGTAATATATTACATAGGCTGAGAATACACTGAGTTAGGAAACTATTTCTTTAGTGAGTCTCCTTTATTTGTTAGCTTAGATTTAGACTCCTAGTGTCAGTTGTTGTAGGGCCACTAGTTTTGTAAATAAAGTGAAGGTCAAACAGGATTGGTCTTTCATGTCTCAAAAACCAAAACACATGTCATCTTGCAACAGCCTGATGCTGCTGAGTATAAATAGAGTTGTAATAATCTGTTGGGATAGTTGAAAAAATTTAAGGCATTGATTTGCTTGGTAACACATCATTGGGGCCTTCCTAGTTGAGTAATATGCTCCAATTTACACATACCAAAAGGGGGTATCGCATGCCATGATGGGTCTGATAAGTTAAGGGTACAGTGGCAGGATGACTTCTTTGGATATTGAGGACATTCTCATGAAAATTAACTATGCCAAATAGAAGGATTTTGTGATTATGATGGAAACATGATGATTAAATGACAGGCAATTACCCACATAATTATTCAGGATTGTTATTACCATATCAGCCTGAGTGCATTTAAGGCATGTATAACGTGGGAACAACTTTTTTACTAATTGCCACTATGCTACACTTTTTTGTATTTAACTTGAGAATGGTTTCAGTACCCCAAGTATGTGCATATGCCAGCCCTTACAGGAGCTGTTTAGTATCAGTGCACAAGTAGTTAATGCTACCAAGCTTGCAGTAATCAGCAAAACTGATTATCTACACTTCTAGGATATTGGACTAGATGTCTACAAAAATAAATACAAAACAGGAGTGGGCCAATCACTAATCCCTGTAGTACCCCACTAGTTACAATTTTATATTCAGAGGGTACCAACAACTTTCTCAGCTCAGGATCTGGCAGAATAGGTATTTAGCAGTCCATTGATAACATAGGGAGTTTACATTAATTTTTAACAATACCTGCATGAGGAAAAAAGTTTAAAAAATAGTGTCAAATGGTACCACTTGGCCTGACAGAGATGATGCCTGACGTGCAGTCAAATCTAACTAAGTTGATGCAGGGTGGAATACAGACAGGTACTAGGTTGGAAAGGACCAGGTCCAGAATCACTAGTATGTAGTTTTATAACTTGGCCTAGCACACTGGCATTTACAAAGTCCTGGAAATGCTGACCATATCCATTCTTAGAGGAGTAAGTGTGCTAATTAATAATTATTAATGCATGGGTAACTAAAATCCCCCTATAAAAAAGGTGTTTCATATTTAACCCTTCAATGTTGTTAAAGTAATTTCCATGATCTTTGAGGGATATTGATGAAGGATTTGATAATATCCCAGGCTGCATTCTAAATGGATTAAAACAGGAACTGGCTGTACTGCTGGGTACTCTTTTTAATCACAGTCTAAACACTGGTTTTGTACCTGCTGAATGGAAAACAGCAAGCATTAAACCATTACATAAAGGACACACCTCCGCAAACTCTGGGAAGTATAGACTCATAAGCCTGACCAGCCTAATCTGCAGGGCTATGGAAAGAATAATCATGGACCTTATCAACAAAGATATAGGAGATCTCAAAATGCTTGACCCAGCCCAGTCTGCCTTAGTTAAATGGAGATCCTGCCTCTTGAATTTGGTGGACTTCTTTGAGACAGTCACCAAAGCCCAAGATGAAGGCAAATCCATGCATATGGCCTACCTGGGCCTGTCCAAGGCCTTTGACACTATTCCCCACTCAGGCATCATTGATAAACTCACCCAGATGGAGATCAACTCATATATTGTCAGATGGGTTGCAAACTGGCTCACCAATCGAATGCACACAGTCAAAAGAGGTGGCTCTACTTCCACCAGCAGACCTGTAGCCAGTGGTGTTCCACAGGGATCCGTGCCGGGACCCCTATTGTTTGGAATCTACTTCTTAGATGTACAGGCTAAAACATAAGGCCTATGGCTGACAAAGTTTGCTGATGATTGCAAACTGGGTGCACTCATCTAGTACCCAAATGATGCCAACATCCTACAAGAGGGACTTGCACAAACAAATGACTGGTGCCAAAGTTATGGGCTAAAACTAAATACAAAACAATGCATTATCATTCCCTTCAGCAAGGGTGACATCCTTGTAGAGTATCATATTAATAACAGCACCTTAAGCAAGCAATCACTGGTGAGAGATTTGGACACACAGGTTAACAGCAACCTTTCCTTTGACCACCACATTTCTACAGTGATAAGAAAGGCTTTCTACATCACCCAGGTCTATATTACATTATCGAAAAGTAATTTAATCGAATGGGATTTTACACTGAAATGCCCTTCATCGAGCTTTTTATAGTGAGATTGCTGTAGAGTGAAGACTGGAAAATTTGCCTTTTCCTCAATGTAGTGTGATCTCGGAGATGCTATATATAATTAGCAGGGGGTGTAGGGGGCATAGCCCCCATAAGAGTGAATTCGATAAATAGCATTTTCGATGTAATTGCTATTCGACTAAATTATGTTTTGATTATGTAATGTAGACCCCATCACCCACCTCATAAGTAAGGGTACTGCATCCAAAACAAAAGAGGTTATAACTCCCCTGTACTCCTCCCTCATCAGGCCATTAATAGAGTGCAATGCTACTTTTGTTATGTAACGTCCCAGGCACCTGCAGCAACTGGAAAGACCTCAAAGGTTTCTTACATAGAAAATTCAGGGTCTTCAGCATATGTCATACATTGACAGACTGAAATCACTGTCACTATACTCTGTGTCTTACAGACTATTCAGATGTGACCTCTGCCTTGCATATAAAGCAATCTCAGATCCTGCTCTAATAGAAATACTGCACATTCTTAAATCAAATGGTAAAAGATGCACTCACTCTAGGGAACTCAACCTAGTATGTGACATCGACAGGTCTTGCTGGTGAGACAGATATGTCTCACAGAGGTTACCTCTCCTCTGGAACACACTACCAATTTAGGTGAAGCAGAGCCCCTTGCTGACCCTTTCTAAGTGTAATTTGAATGGCTGGATGGGAAAGCGTAAATTAACCCTTGGAGTTTCACCTGTGTCCTTCTTGGAGAGGGGCAGTAGTTGTTGACTTAGTTTTGCTTAATACCTTGATATTCTTGGGAACAAGGGTTGCACTTGGCTAGGCTTGTAAGGGCCCAAGGGCCATAAGCCGAGTAGCCTCCTATGATCCTATGATCATAGGATCATAGAAGGTTACTATGATCCTATGATCTGTAGCTAACAATGAAATAATAGTTGGATTTGCTAATGGTGATTTGGATCTCCAGGAGCTCCAAGTTATGGTGATTTGTTGTGAGTTGATGCAGATAATCCTCTCCCATAGTTACCCAAATTATACCTCTCAAATTCTATGTGCAAGAACTCTGGACAAAAGTAAAAATAAAGCGGGGTTAAAGGCACAAAATCAGGGACACATTTAATATATTGTTCTTATAAACTTAGAAAGTTGCTAGAATAGCAGACTTTCCACTGGCCTATCTTTTCTAATGGATTTGAAGTAATTATTTAGTGACTTCAGTCCTCAACAATTACCAGAAAATCTCCAAGTGGGTTTAACATAATTATTAAAGTTTTCACTTTTTAGCTACAAGGTACAGGGTTTGATTCTGACCTTAGGTTATTGGTTTGGCTTAAAATAGCCCTACAGGGCAGTTAGCCTAGTATTTACCTATGAACCTAAAACCACAAATTTTGTGAGAAACAGACCAAAAACATGAAGCAAAAATCTGAACATCTAGACAAGTGCCCGAAGGAATAATACAAGCTAAATGCTGGTACAGAGAGAGTGCTGTCACTGCAGTGAAACATTATCTCTGTTAACTACACAAATATGAATCTATTTGAGCATTATTCCTTAATTTTACTTAGTTATATTTATTAGTGTCTCCTATTCTGTTTTATGTATTCATTTATTATTGTTTTTTCTATTTTGTTGTGTTTGCAATCTGTGTTTTATTAAATATAAGTTAACAATTCTGAAGATGAACTGTGACATACCTCAACAACGTCCTTATTCACTGTACACCAGACTGATTATGCATCATGTACAGCAAGATCATGCCAATTAATTTGTTTATACTTTTTACCATGCAGTGACTCATTCATGTCCAACACCACCTTCCCTGATTCACATTTTTCCAGTACCTTCTGTACAACAAGAGCTGAAACACTCTGCTGTATTCCCTACCATTCCTCCATCTGTAGGACCCCCTGCTGCAGGTGGGAAAGAATTTCTTAGGTGCCCTGGCCAGACCATCAATTCACTGCAAAAACTACCTTGAGTCCTGGCAGGTGAAGTATCAGGATGGTTTCAGTGCACTTATTCATTTAGTTATAAGAAGTAGTGCCTAATAATGCCTTCCATACACCTTATTATTCACACTTCTGCATCAAGAGCCAACCTAATATTTTAAAACTGTGGCCTAGCATAGGCTTGGAAACATCACACCCACCATATCTAACTTCAAACAAAATGTATACCTTTCTGTCATGAGCTGGTAATAGCCAGAGTCATTGCTTTACTGTATACTATAAAACAATGGTAAGATGCAGATGAGAATGATAGTTGTTTAGCAGAATAAAAGTGAAGAGGGACTGCCATAACTTTTAGGTAAGTATGGGATCATTAGAATAACAGGTTAACTGCTTCATAATGTGTTCACTGTAAAGTCAACCTATTCTGTTTTGGTCAGTTTATCTTTGACTTGATTCCATGACACCAGGTGTATATTAGTAATGTCAGTGGGTATCTATGATAAGAAGTATTCTTGCTAGGCTACAATTGGTCCTCTGGGTCAACAGTCTAATATTGCCATATAAAACTCTGAACCCTACCGTACCATGCAGTTCCATGGCAATTTTTGCTAAGTTTTATTTCTATAGTGTAGAACCCACTGTCTTCCTTGATGAGTGTCCAGAGGTCATCATTAACTGGTAAGACTCATTAGGAATAGCTGCTTGCTTATAAATGGGAATGTATGCTAGATTTTTTTTAATCAGACTTATTTATACTTATGCATGTGGTAGTTAAATATGGGGAAGTTATACCCAACTGTGCAAGATACAGCTTCTCCCCTCATTAAGCATAAACCTATCAGATCAGGTAGACTTAGTCTAGGAAGAAAAACAACACTGGATCTCTTCCAATGTTTGGTGTGTATGTGTGCTTAGGATGTAAATGCTGCATATTCAGAAATGGGTTGACTAGACTAGCACCCTTACCCAACTGTATACTTTCAGATACACCATAGGAGGTACAGCTTTCACTCTGTTTCACTCTCCTTTTTTTCCTTTAAAAGCATTCATATATTAAATAAAAACAGAGTCAAACAACAGAATTACTGAAATAATTTACTTGGTATCACTACCATGCAGAACTATGATTAAACGTAATGTAAGTTAAACACTAGAAGCGTCAGAAAAAGAACTGCTGTCGTCAACAACAAGCAGAGTTCCCTTGTCAAACCCATTCAACAATATAATACTGTCATATATGACGAAGTTCATAACCTTTTAGTTCTGCTTGTTTTGTGAATGCATAACAGATCCATCAGGGCTGGATTTGAGAAATGTAGCTTAGGCATAGAGTGTCCCTTGGTAGTCTCTAGGAGACTGAGTATAGGGACAGGGCTTTGAGGTGGTCTGCATAGCACATATTATTTACACCCTTTGTTCTTTTAGTGAGGAACCTCTATGGCTGCTCCAGCTGTTGCAGATGTCTTGTCAGGTACATGCTGAAGGGCGCATCATACTTGATTATTGGTTTACTGAGGGTATAGTGAGACTATCATCTTTTTAAATCTGAATACCATACCCTTACTTATAAGTTGTGCCACATAGAAAGATTTTCTCACCACCATGGACACATGGTGATCAATGTTTAGGATACTGTCAACCTGAGTTCCCAAGTCCCTTACCACGGGGCCTACACCTAGGAAAGTGTTATCAATGTTGCCGTTTGCAGTGATGGGCATCTTTCCAAAGAGTATAATTATGCTCCTTTTGCACTGAGTTTAAGGCTATGATTCTGGAACCAGTTATTTGGCTACATCAGATCCTCTTGAAGGATATCTAGATCTTAAATCTTGTCAATCAAAGGCCCTCTATATTTGCCTTAACTTCACTGAACTATATTCGGAACCAGAGAAGGCCCAGTATTGAGTCCTGTGGGACACCACAAGTAACAGGCCTTTTGGTGGAGGTGGAATCCCTCACTGTAACTTAATGTGTCCTATCCATAAGCCATTTGGCTATCCAGGTGACATAGAGATATCTCCCTAAATCTGTGGGTTTGGCTATAATACCTGAGTGAGGTATTTTATCAAACAACTTTGCCAAGTCAATGTAGGCAGTATGCATCACTTTGCCCTCATCCATGGCTCTAATGACCTTCTTGAAAATGTCCATTGTGTTTAGTAGGCATGACCTGCATTTGACGAAACCGAACTGGGATGGGTCCAGTGTTTGAAGAGTTCCTACGTCTTTGTTTATCATGTCCATGATAATCCTTTCCATTGCCTTGCACATAAGACTAATCAAACTTATGAGTCTGTAGTTTCCTGGGTCTGTTGATGGACCCCTTTATGTAGAGGGATGACGATTGCATTCACCCATTCCCAAGGGATGAAGCCTGTCTGGAGGCTGTAGGTGATCAAAGATTCTAGTGGGCCAGTTAAATCACATTTCAACCCATTTAAGAGGCATCTTTGGATGCTATCAGGACCCATTGATTTAGTGTTTTTGGCTTTGAAGAGTGCAATGAGGACCTCTTCTTTAGTAACAGTCGGTGGAGTAATGGTACTGGGTATTTCCTGGGAGGTAATTGGGAGTGATAGTGGAGTAAAATTGGACATAAATTTATCTTCCAGGAAATTTGTTATATATATGCTAGATATTCAGAATTTATATTTATTTCAAAAGTGGCCACTTTGTAATCTGATCTGACCAGTGAAGACATTACACTTGTGGGGTGATGTGCAACATTCCCTTAAATTCATGAGTACCGGATCCAGGATATTTGTACCCCTAATAGGTGTGCAGACTAGCTGTTCCAGGGTGTTTGCATTGACAAAATTCAGGAATCTTTGAGTCTACATGTCAGTGATTATGTATGTATCCCAGTTTACAGTGGGATAATTCAAATCACACATGAATATGATCTCAGGCTGAATGGTGAGTGACTACAGTACACTAAAGTACATGGTACGGTTATCCTGGGCAATGAACAGGGACCTGTAGCTAACAAAGAATTTACCTAAGGTTCCAAAATTAGGAACCGGAGACCAGCAGTTCCAACACACAAGTGATTTAATGTTCAAACACAGCAAAAGGAACACACATCCACAAATAACATAAACGCTGATAAAAACACTTCCCCTTAAGTTTTCGTCTCATCTAACTTCATCAGAACTGATGAAGTTCTATGAGACAAAAATGTAAGGGGAAGTGTTTTTATTAGTGTTTATGTTATTTGTGGATGTGTGTTTCTTTTGATGTGTTTGAACATTAAATCACTTGTGTGTTGGAACTGCTAATTTTGGATTACTAGTTATGTTTTGGGCACTTTTACCACATCTTTGCTGTTTAATAATTTACCTAAGGTTAGTTGAAAATGGAGTGGCTCAAGCATATCATATTGTTTGACCAGTCTTGAGTTGTGCTTACTTTTTATGTAGATTTATACACATCCACCTGCTGTCGCTTCTTGTGCAGCAGCTGGTCAAAATGTGTGAAAGGCCTTATAGCTTTGTACTGCCGGAATGCTTTATGTCACTTTAAACCATGCCTCAGTAACTGCACAGATGTCAATGCTCTCAAAGGTAAGGAGGGAGTACCTCCAGTGAAGGGACCTTCTTGTTGAGACTCCTAGCATTGAGCAGTAACATCTTTAAATTATCATGAGTAGAATTTACTATGTTAAAAGGTTTATCAGGTCGACATTGCCTAAAAAAGGCACTACAGGAATGGATAATGTTTTGGCCCATATCCAAGAGCCTAGTGTGGAGACGTGCAGGCTATCCCTGGCAAATCAGTGTGGTCTGTTGTAAATGTCCTCTTAAGCTGTCAAATATTGGACCCCATTAGAATGACACCAGTAACTAAGCCAATTGTTAAAGTTAATCATCTTCTGTTTATATTGTGCTTGGAAAACATAGAATGCTGCCCAGTGATAGGCTCTGTCATTTATCTCTTCATATAATCCAGGGAGGTATGTCTCACGTAATTAATGCCGACATATATATGACAGAGTCATACTGGCACTTGTTCAATGTCCTGAGTGCATGTGTGATCTGTTGGGCCCTCATCCCAGTGGCTATCGCCTTGCTCAGCCTGATTGGGGGGGGGGGGGTATCAGTGTGCCTCACAATAGTGTCTCCACTGACCAGTATATTGGGTTTGGTTGTGCGATAGTTTGCCTTAAGGGCTTAGGAAGCTGAGACATTGTGAGATATGGTTGTATGTGCCCTGGGGAGTGTTGTTTTTATACAGTGTTTATGAGGTTCTGAGGGCAGAGTCTGGGAAACCTTTGACGTTTGGGTAGATTTCATTTAATTGCCTCAGCAAATGTGAGTTTATTGGATCCATAGTAAGTGAAGTGTGTATATTGCAGGCAGCCTGTTTGGAGTTAGTGTCTGTATGCTAGAAATTTTGACTCCAAAAAATGTAGTGTAATTACATCTCTCATATACTGTGTCAGTCTGCTTAAGAACAAGGTGATTGTCAGTAAACATGGGACAATTGTGACATTATCTCAGAATGCTCATCTCCAACAGGCTAGCTACAGAGGCAGTAGAAAAGTACGCATCCATGTCTGTGGATCCTCTTTTCAGTGGTCTATGAGGGGCAAGATAGGCTTTAAACTAAGTAAAGTGGAATTTGTTGAGCTGGGAGGAGAGGTCTAGGACTGATATAAAACAACACTCTTGGAGTAATGCTTCTCGGCAGATAGCCTAGCATGAACCTATGCACCTATGAACATAAAGTCACTGTTCAGTCTCAGCCTTACTACAGGATATGTACCCAAGGAATGGTGTACAGCAACAGTGGTCCCACTCCACAAAGGTGGTGCCTCAATGGATCCTGGAAACTATCGCCCCATAAGCCTGACTAGCTTGGTCTGCAAAGCTATGGAAAGGATCATCATGGACCTCATAAATAAAGATATTGGGGACCTACAGACACTGGATCCCACCCAGTTTGCCTTTGTTAAGGGCAGATCCTGCCTCTTAAACCTGGTCAATTTCTTTGAAACAGTCACCAAGGCCATTGACGAGGGGAAGGTGGTCCACACAGCCTACCTGGACCTTGCAAAAGCCTTCGATACAATACCCCACTCGGGCATTATAGATAAGCTCACCAGCTTAAATATAAACCCCTATGTCACTAGATGGGTTGCAAACTGGCTCAAGGACAAAACCCACATGGTTAGAATTGCTGGAGCCATGTCAGACTCCAAACTGGTTACAAGTGGCATCCCACAAGGCTCAGTCCTGGGACCTCTCTTGTTCGGTATATATTTCTCGGAGGTACAGGCTAACACGGAAGGACTGTGGCTGACCAAGTTCACAGATGACTGCAAATTGGGTGCCATAATCGACTCTCCAGCTGACACAAGCATCCTACAAAAGAGCCTCATAGAAACAGACAACTGGTGCCAGAGCCATGGCCTCAAGCTAAATGCCAAAAAGTGTATAGTCATCCCCTTTGGCAAAAACAAAGTGCCCACAAATTACCACATAGGTACTAATCCATTAAGTATGGAAGAAGTAATTAGGGACCTGGGGACCCAAGTTGATAGCAATCTCTCATTTGACAACCACGTGGCCAAAGTGGTTAGAAAAACATTTTATATAGCCCACCTAATCATGAAGGGATTCACATCTAGATCAGGGGAGGTCATCATGCCTCTTTACTCATCTCTCATCAGGCCCATAATTGAGTACAATGCCCCTTTTGGGATGTACCTTACCAGACACCTGCAGCAACTGGAAAGACCCCAAAAGTACCTCACCAAGAGGATCAAAGGGCTCAAACAGATGCCATATGCTGCCCGGTTAAAGAAACTCCAGATCTACTCAGTGGCATACCGCCTGCTCAGAGGCGATCTGTGCCTGACGTATAAAGCCATGTCCAACCCGGAATTAATGGACATGCTGCACCTCAGAAAATCCAAATCCCATCGAGCTATGCGCTCGAGAGACTTGAACCTCAGCACTGAAATAAATAGGACATGCTGGAGGGACAGATTCATAACCCAGAGGCTCCCTTCACTCTGGAATAAAATCCAAGTCCAGGTTAGGCAGAGTACCTCATTGACTCTCTTCAAGAGGAATCTTGATGAGTGGATGGGAGATAGTAGGTTTACCCCGGGTATCACTTCTGTGTCACTGTTAGACAGAGGCACAGTATACTAACCTCGAAAAAGGGCATAGCAAAATTCATTTAAAATGGGTGGCGAAAGCCAAACACACTCTGGCTAGGCTTATAAATGCCCTAGGGCAGATAGCCTAGTATGAACCTATGAACCTATGAACTAGCTGCTCTACATTCAGCTAGTCACTTCAGAAAATAGCAGAGGAAGTTTTATATGGAAAATTACAACTCTAGGTGCCTGCATCCAGACAGGACCCTACAAACCACCACTGCACAGCTCAACACAGCTTAAAAGAGATGAATTAGAGAGGAATCCAATCAGTAAAAAGCAAACATGCAGTGTATGTGGAGATCCTGCAGCAATTCACAATCCTCCCACTAGTGTTAGTGATACTACAAGACCAAGCTCCTCAGACCAAGTAAAATGCAAGCTGTCAAAATGCAGTAGAAATGTAACAAATGAGGCTCAGATCCTGCAGCAATTCACAATTTTCTCACTATTATGAGTGATACTACAAGACTAAGGTCCCCAGACCAAGTATTTATTGATTTATTTTATTCATTTATTTGACATTTGTTTACAAGGAAATTCCGACTGGGACACAGCCCATTTTCAGCGGAGGCCTGGGAGAAATGCTCCAGATGCATGCCTTTGGAATATGGAAGGAAACGGAAGCACCCTGAGGAAACCCATGTGAATGCAGGGAGGTCATGCAGACTCCACACAGAAGCCAACCCAGCTGAGAATCAAATTGGAGAACCTCTTGCTGTGAGGAGATGATGCTAACCACTGCACCACTGTACTGCCAAGAAAAATGCAAGCTGTAATAATGCAGCAGAAATATAGTAAATAAAGCTCAGATCTTGCAGCAATTCAAACATGTCCAAAATGTCCTCACTATTTTGAGTGATACTGCAAGACTAAGGCTCCCAGCCCAAGTAAAATGCAAACAGTTGACCTTTGGTTAAAACAAGAAAAATGCAGAAAATAATAATACACAATTCAGATTACGATTCTGAATACTGCAGCGTGCACTAATTGAATAGGGTGATATGAAACAGAGGCTGACTCAAGCTTTAAGAATTTAATAGCGGTGCCTTATCTCAACTGCACACATTTTTGCAGAATGTCCAAACTCACCTCATATTTTTGATCTATTCCTCATAAAACTTGTGTTTTTGACACATTACTGGGATGATCTAAAGATTAAAGTCACTAAATAATGACATGCATTTGAGTTTCAGATTTCGATCCTTCAGAAAATGCATGCTGACACAAATCCTGTTATTCTAGCAACTCTCCAAAACTTACAAGAGCAATATTTAAAATGTGTCTCTATTTTTGATCCTTTGTCTCCCTATTATGTCAGGCCTTGCCCAGATTTCTTGAGCTAAGAGGTTGAGTGGTATGTATTTCAGTTTGAAATGTGAGTGCCCAGTAGAATTAGCAGTGGGAGGGGCTTCCAAAGTCTAATTTACAGTAAGAGCAGGCAGGAAAAAAGTCACCAAGTTTAAAAGCACAGCAAGAATTTAGCTGGGAGATGCTAGTGGAAGTACTCAGGTATTGGTGAAAATTGGTTATAGGGCATATGATTCCGAATAAAGAGAAATGGACTGATGATACAGCAAGCTGAAAATAAAAGAGGCATTTATCCTGAAGATGTACAGGAGCAGACCCATTGATTTGATAGCTAAAGTTTTAGTTGCGTTTTAAATGAGTTTACATTCTGAATGAATTTCAGTGGCAATGGGATGTAGTTCTTTAGTTTTGCTGCATTATTTAAATATAGACTCGCCTGCAGTATTAGGTGGGTTGGTTTTACTCATAGTGTTTTTTCTCTAGAGCATAAAATTGTATTGGGGAGTACTCCAGTATTTAGTTGTCAAGGGCTGGGTAAATCTTTAGCTTCCAGAGAAGTCTGTGCATTGTAGATAGCTAAGAAAGAGCTAGGTGATGTGTTAGGTCTAACCAGCTTAATTCTCTAAGGGATAGGCAGTATTGTGTTCTGTTCTTACAGTTCACTTCAGATTTAGCTATTTTGTTATAACATTGGGCAGTTATGAGACTTGAAGGTTAGTGAAGATAGGGCAACATAGAGGAAAAATGACAATAAGAAAGTAGAGGCAATGTCAGAGAAGTATGCTTTTCCTTTGTATAATGTACCTATTTTTTCATGTGTTTTTTTTTTTATCCACGTGTGATACATGGTTGTTAATTTTCAGCTGGACATGTATGATGACATAAAGTAATTTAGTGTGGTTTTCTTGTTCTGTCATAATGTTGTTGAAAGAGGTGTTTGTGAATAGTGTTGGTTTGGTGGAGATTTCTTTTGGGGTGAAGAGCAGTAATTTAATTTTTTAGGGTTTAGAAGTAGTTATGAATTATTTAGCCATGTTTCAATGAATAAGAAGGACTGTTGTTAAGGTCTTGGAGTTTAGAGAGAGAGGTTTGGCAGAGCAGATTAAGGTCAAGTCATCAGCATATTGTTCTATGGTACAATTTTTTTTAGCAGTGAATAGGTCACCAATGTTATAACTAATGCCAGCGAGTGATAAAAAGGGGGGGGGGGGGGGTCTTTTACCAAGAAGATCATTTTTTTTTTTTTTTTTTTTTTTTTTTGTGGCTTTGCTAATTTCTATATCACAATGGAAATTTAGTTGCTGGTTTAACCATATAAAGGTATCTGAAATGTTTGCTTACCTCTAAGGCTTCATAGTAATTGCAGAGTATTTTACAGTCATGTTGGAATAAGGTGAGCTTTGACATAGTTCCAAAAATCATATTTTGCGTGTGTGTGTCAGCATATGCATGTTCTCTCTCTTAAGGTTAGATTGCTATTTTGTAACTAGTTAACACATCGCTATAGGTCTTGGTCTAGCTGTTTTTCGATAATGGATGTAAATTTTGTGAATGGTGGTCTCTGTATATTGCCAGCCCATCCATCAACATAGAGGATGATTGGAATGTGAGGTAAATCAGCTGATAATTCATTTATGAAAAGAAAGAAAAGTATAAGAGATAAAGAAGTGCCACAGGGAGCCCTTTTAAAAAGAGGGCAATGGCAAAGATTTTAGAGCCTAGTTGAAATGCAACACTTATATTATTTAGAAAAAACTTTAAATGAAGGAAGGGCTTAGCTACTTATTTCAGATCAGGTAACGGAGTAAAGGTAGTAGTGGATGATCTACCAAGGTCAAAGGCTTTTGTTAAGTCTATGAGAACATTGCCTTTCACCATACTGTGCAAGATGCCATCAGTGAGGGCATACAAGATGGCCGTTGTAGTTCTCCCTGACCATAGTCAGTGTTGTTTTTGTGGAAAGTATTATATTTTTGGATGAATTCACTTACCTGATGGAAAAGCACTTTTCAAAGATTTTACCTAACGTGAGAAATATGGATATCAACAGTCAATCAGTCAGTCAGTCAGTCAGGCATGATTGTCAAAGAAGGTAGGAGAGTGGCACCGAATCGAGAGAGCTGATAACAGTTGATGGGGTACCATGTATAAAAAATGGGAAAAAGAGGGTCAACAGCAGTAAAGATGATGATGAGTATTAGCGATGTTGTTCTGAAAATCCTTTGCTGAGCCATTCATTCCAAGTTACTATTGTTATCATCCATTGAGCCAACTGATTTGTACTAGCTGGCTAATCCAGTAATTCTGTTTGGGCTTCTGTTCATTTGTCCTGGAGTGGTCTGAAACTTGGAAATCCTACTGAGTCTCCTCGTGAGTGTTTTAATTCTAAGAGTCCCTTAAATTTCTAAACCCAGCCCTACTTTCCATGTAATGCATAGCTTAATATTTCACGCAAATCAGTATAATAAATATTTTGGTATATTTTTTAAATAATTCCGGAATTTTTATGAAGTTTTCATATCATATAGAATAATGAAAGTTCAGTGCATTGAAGTTTTCAATTAGAGAATAATTCTGACAGCTATCTGCTTGCAGGTTTGTGCTGTATTATACACATGGGTAAAGTGGCATTATTTTAAACACTATTCATATCAGAGAATATGGAAAAGATATGCACTTGGAATAAATAAAGGTGGTTGAACACCCTGGTGGCCCTTTTGTGTATGTATTTAAAAATATAATATACCCTTTTTATACCACAAAAGGACCATGCAGAGGTTCAGACAAATGGAACAAAACATTTCAGATACAGTATGTAGGTTGTGTACATTCATGAACACTGTATTTATACAGTATGGTCTACACTAGCATTAGAGCCTATAAACATCTTTTCAAATTACAGGTTTGAACATAGAAAATAGCCTTGGCAAACACAGCTAGGTTATACAGATGGTGCCTGAATAACAGTATGATGTGTGCTGAGAAGCCTCGGCACAGCATGGTAACTGGAAAGTATTATTCAAACTGCTTCAGGATATGAAGTCTGAAAAGCATAACCTAGATTCCAGAGTATAATTTATTATTACGTTGCCTTCTGTAGCACTGCAGATGCAATAGATATTAACACACACTAAAAAGAAAATTGCTGTTAAAAAACATGAGGACAATACACGTGCAGGTTTTCCTCATTATGTGGAAAGTGCGGACTTAAAGAATGTTGCAAAAATTAATGTGATAAAAGAGATCATGAGATTTGCCATGCTATGTACTTTACACATGCAGCTACTGGCAGCCATTCTCAGAAGCCACTGCAGTATTAAAAACACACTTCTCAGCTGTTATTGTTTGGTGACTGGATGAATATTTGTCATAGCACATTGGTTATTTATGTTGATTTGTTATAATAAGCAGACACAGACTCTAATGTGGTGTAACCCACTGGCCAGTGAAAATGTGACTGGAATTCATGCAGGCAAAAACATAAATGCAAGCCTAAAAGCAAGATGTCTTAGAATACAAATAGCAACATCTAATATTTTGCAAATATTATTTGTTCAATATCATGCAGGTTAAGAAAAGAAAACAATGTTAAATATGAAAAGGATTACAAATGTAAAGCAGATTGAAAACTTACAGGTGTTACGCATGTGGATCATTATTTATTTGGTCCTTTATTCATTCATTCGTTAAGCATAAAACTGAACCAGCACAAATGATTCTTTTCAATCACATTTCAGTTACAAAACAGCTGCAAATGTGCACAACAGAAAAATATGCAAATATGACATTCACGACAGGGAAAATAACCAAAAGATGTTAACAAAGATAAATAAATCAGTGAGTGAAAGGTTATGACATAACTGGTTCATAACATACTGTGAACCAGTGCATAACTAGTCTTATTAATCATTTGAGCAGTAGGCTGTGTTTTTGGTCACCAGATTGATACTGTAGTCACATTTAGCATCCTAACCTGAGTCTCAGCTCAATTGCTTCCAAGGATTCACTGTCTGTATAAGGCAGTGAGCTCTGGGTAAGACGTTCTTGTCACTTATTTTTAATCATATCCTAGGGATTAATAAAAACAATTGGTAGCAGTGGGCAAAGATCTATAAAATCCACAAAAGTCAATCAGTAAAGTAAGAACAATCAACCACCATGGCTGAATAAAATAATAAATATTTATTGGAAACATATCCTAGGATGTTAGGGAGGGATCATAACTGTTTGCTGAAATAGGTTTCAGTAAAGCATAACTACTGGCAAGGGGTGAGTTTGTCTGTCTTGCTTACTGTTATAATGGCTCAAAATGAATTTCCTTTGTCCATATTTAGTTTGACATGCACATTTAACCCAAGTTGTCTACAACATTTTTTTTACTATTCATCTTGTCTCTATGGCTTGTATGAATCTTGCTCTTTCTGTTCAGAATATTAACATAAATGCATTTGCTTTGCCTGCACTTTGGATACTTTGCAGACAAATTTGATATCTGCAACCTTTCTGGGCAATCTGTTTGCCATCTTAAAAAATTGTTTGTCACAATATTATTTGCAAGAGTTACAGTTTTATGAAGTCTTATGAAGACTTGTCTCCAATGACATTACCATCACCAGTGTCACAATTCTGTTTTTTTTTTATTTGGGGGGGGGGGCAGATTTTGTACATCCTACACTACTGAGAATGTAACATAATGGATTTTGGTCTAGTCTTTGTTAGGATTTCTTTCTTCATTATTGTTTGTTGGATGCAAAAAGCCTGTGTTTCTAACTTCATGCTTTCGGACATCACGTTTGCAGTCTAGAGATCATCTGGTTCTTACTGTTCTATGCTGCCATTTTTGCTTGGCATGATTTCTTAGCTATATTAATGAGTCACATAGCTATATTTTACTCAGACAGCATCACTCAACATGTATTGCTAACTCCACTCCCATTTATTATTATTTTCTTAATGATCAAGTTTAAGGTGGTGAAATAAAGTTTTATTTCTACATAAAAAGTTTCATGTGCATCTTTGTGCATGAAAACACTCTATGTAAAAATAAAACTTTGTTTTAAGCCACATTTTAAGTAAATTATAATTTAAAAATCTTCTGATCATGGAAATGTAAACTAGTCATGCCATATTTACACCATTAATATTAATATGGCAGGAAAAGGTATGTATGTCACTCTGGAGGCCAGTATAATTAATAGTATATTAGTGTGAATAAATACTTGTGAAACAATTATTTAATTACTAAACTGTTAAATTAACAGTTTAGCTAAAAAAAAAAAAAAAAAAAAAAAAACCTCACAGTCTATGCTTGTTATATGTAATTCTTTATATAATTGCCTGTAACTGTTGCATTATACATGTCTGACCTCTTTATCAATACAATTTTGAGTTAGCCTGCAAAAACCATCAAAAGCATAATCCAATACTGCATTGTATTGGCTTGGGTTAAGGTTGAAAAGGGTCATCTGAGTAACCCAACCAAATTCATATATTATACATATGTAATTATACAATGACCCCCCCCCCCATTAATATTCCAAAACGTGCACATGATTGGTCAGCGTGCATGTTGTAAATCAAAGACGTATACTAATGGAAAAAGGTCCGGTCGCCCAGACTTTTTCCATTAGTATAAGTCTTTTTTTTTTTTTTTTTTTTTTTTACAGAAACGGAGAACACAAGATCTCCGTTGCTTTTTAGAAACTGTCTCGCTATGTTAAAGGAGTTTAACATAGCGAAACAGCTTTACAAAAAGTAATGGAGATCTTCCTTTCTTTGTTGCTTTTTTTTAAAGCTGTCTTGCTATGTTAAACGGGTTTAACATAGCAAGACAGCTTTAAAAAAGCAATGGAGATTCTCCGTTGCTTTTTTTAAAACTGTTTCGCTATGTTAAACTCCTTTAACATAGCGAGTCACTTTGTAAAAAGCAACTGAGATCTTGCTTTCTCCGTTGCTTCCACCCACAGCTCTGATGTATTGCGTAAGCATACGCATGCGCAGTACATCAGAACTGCCGCAGAATATCAGACAGCTGCGGAAGGGCAGCGCGGAGGCATTATACAATGCCATTATTTAAGAAAAGTTTGGGGTTTTTTTTCTTAAATAATGTCATTGTATAATAGCAATAACCCACTTCTGGGTGTGGGTAATGCTGGATTTACCCACGGTTGTCTTTGTTTGGGCATTCGGGCTTCGCCCTCGTGACCAAACCACACCAACCATGGGTAAATCCAGCATTACCCACACCCAGGCATGGGTTATTGCTATAGTAAGATGCCTCTTACCATTCTGGAATGTTCTACTCATAAACATAGACATTCTTAGGACTTAGTGTTCCATCTTTGTTAGAAGACCAGGGACTTAGTGGTGGAACTTTTTACTTAGACTAGAGATCATCTGGTTCATTTCATTAGGACTTCCTTCTGTATTGCCACCTGCTGCTCAGGTAGCCCATTGTAAAGATTTGCCTAGCATCTGTATAGTCACTTTAATTCCTAGAGGGGGCAGTGTTGATGATCCACAATTGCTAGTCATTGTGCATAATATGTTAAAGAATATGAAAAGGAAGCTCAGCAGAAGCAAAAACCAGATACATAGCTCTCAACCTTCCATCTCCAAAATGAGGAACACTAGCCCTCGTAATGTGGAACAAATGGACAAAATGTGGAACACATACTAATGGCTTACTAACAACTTCAACTAGGAAGGTCATAGGATGGTCAAAATATGCTGGTTTTACTTATAAAGAAGATCTTTTAATGAATTAATATGATTAATTTCTATTTACCATGGTTTTCACTTAAAAAAATTCTCAACACTGAATGTGTGACAAACTCTTTCATTGTGGAACTTCAAGGAACTTCGAGGAACATGAACTTTTTAAGACCCCCAAATGAGGTGCGTTCCTCGTAATGAAGTACACTTGAGAGGTATGACCAGATACCAAATACAACTTGTAATTGTGAGTGCTTTCGTCCACTTTATTAATAGGAAGAAGTTCATGTTAATAAAGTGGACGAAAGGTTCACAATTACAAGCTGCGTTTGGTATTTGGTTTTTGCTTCTGCTGAGCTTCCTTTTCATATTCCTTAACGCGGTTTGTAGATTTAACTTTATCGTGTATAACACGGCCATGTCTGCTGCTGTTGATATCGTCTTCTAGTTAATTTACATCCCAGACCCTGTGCTTCCTCTACACCACGGTTTATCCATGATTGTCATGTTACTTCTACTGTAATGGTTGTTAGAATGAAAAATGTCCAGGGGTATGCCGGCTGGAAGATCAGCTTTGTTTGTATATTTATTATTTAGTGTAAGGGAATCTTGTTTAAGAATGCATTTTATTTGTCCAGTAAAATTTCTGCTATTTCAGTATATCTAGCTGGCCTCTTCTGAGCAGTGGGCAATTTCAGAAGTCCGGCTTGCCTTACTGCTCATAGAATTTTTTTTTTCTTGTTTGGACCTCTCAGTGTGACCAGAGTACACATTTATTTTGCAGATAATGTCAAAAACAGAAAGTTGTGTGAGTCCTGTACTTTTACATGGCTGAGTTTCAGTACATCACCCAACATTTTACATCATGAGACTGTCTAGCTGAGGTCAGCTAAGTGCACACATTAACATCTACAAGACAACTGTTCTGGATAAATGTTTATGTGAAGAACAGAGATGAGTCAGTTTATACTACAACACCACTTAAGCAGACTGGCAAGTGTTTTTGTTTTTGGCTAGTGCAGTGCTGCTTTTATGCATAATTTAAGGACATCCTAAAAATAAAATAAAATGAATTCTGGAGATATTACCATTTCTTTGAAAAGACAACTTTCTGCTGCCCCAGTTAAAGAGCTGGACTGTTACACAGAACTGATAAGTTTGACACATCAGTTAGAGCATGGGGAAGTTCTAGGAATTATTTAAGGACTACAGATTTGCCTACTTCAAAAAAACATTCTATTTTAGATCTCTTTTAGCTGAAGGTTGAAGTGAAGAAAGCAGCTTTCACTCAACACAAATCAAGGTAATTCTGTAAAAAAGACAAAAAAATGACAGCATGTACAGACTACAAAGTCATTAATTCACAGCACTAACACTGCATTTAAACGAAGAATAATTTGTTATGCATGAGATAAATCATATAAAAGGGGAAACAAACTACAATGGGAGAAAAATATAAAATCTTTGAAAAAAAATCATATTAATACTGCAGAACTCATAGTGGGCAGAGCCTAGATCAGTCATTTTGAGATGAAAGAAATAAAAAAAAAATAATATGAAACTGGTGCAGTGGTTGTGATGCATTAGTATAGTACAGAATGTCAAGATATGATGAAATAGCATATTTCTGCAAATTCAGTAATTTTCCTCAGCATTTTACAATTGCTTCCCCTCAGATGCCCTATAGGAACACTTTCTGCATTCATTCAAATTTACTCAAATAATTCTTCCAAGTATGGAATCCCACAGTATAGTCCCAATAAATTCTCCAGTATAAAGCTACAATAACAACATGCTCCAGACTCCTGTCGTCCTTTATTTTAGAATATATGTACCCTTAATTCTGAGCAAGAGATAGGTTAAAAAATATCATTCTTGTTTTTAACTAAATAATTTTATTATAAGCACTCAAAATAATGTTTTCCAGTAATCATTACCTAGCAAGGTACACACTTGTCTCTGTAAATAATAGACAAAGTCAGGATGTGTTGAACTTGTTAATTCCCACCAGTTTATTCAGCAATCTCATATTTTGAAATAGTTTATGTGTACAAATAATCATAGCAAAGCCTATTACAGAATATAACTGTGATAACATGCAAAAGTGGTTTTAACCGAACCACAAATAATGCTGCCCCACTGTTGATATTATAGTCAATCTCTGTATAGTAACAGCATGCAGTCCCAATGAACCACTTATCATGTGACACACTAATCCTTGTAATAACTAAAAGCAAGTAATGTTAAAGTGTATTGTCCCAGCTCCCATAGCAAATGTAAATAACAAAACCATAGATAGGAGTAATCTCCTTACTATATACAATAGTAAATTTCACAGTCTTTGATGCAAAGCGTAAGTTATTTTTTGAATTAATTTTGTTGATAAGGACTGCCCTTTAAAAATTTTCTTGGAAACTCCTCACATGATGTCTTGAAAGACTGAAAATACAATACCTTTTTCTATCTTAAATGCAATAACAGAGAGTTTTATATCCAAATGAGATAATTTGTCAGATATGTCTCAGAGGCAGGACACCCTAAATTGAAACTTAGCACATAATATTCTATTTGTGAAACCATAATGTAAGTTACAGGCTGTTCTTCTAAATAAGTATGGTGACTGTGATTACCCAGCATGCCTTGTTATGTCATGTAAATCATTGTCAATACCTAAGTTGACACAATTTTTTGGATGTGGTCATAAGGAAGATAAAAAGTAGGGAAATAAGTCTCATAGACTATTAATTGTGTATTTTGTTTTGTTTCTGGGACTAAATAGAAAGGAAAGATAAGGAATAAAACTGAAGTCACACTTGCAATTTGTAATTTAAAATAGGGTTGTTTCTTTTAAGTATTGAGTGAGCACCCCACTGACATCTGTACAGAATCTGGTTATTTTTTATATAATTGGTGTTTTGAAACGTTTACCTGGTGGTCTGTTGGACTCGGACTTTGATTCAATTGAACCTGAGTTTCCACGTTCTATAAAGAGGAAAGCCTTTATTGTTACTGGAGAACAGCGGCTATAACTGCATTTTTTCTGTTTGGAAGTTGTGTGCTTTTTGGTTACTAGTATCTGTACATATGCCCCTCAACTGCTTGGTATTTTCCAGAAAAATATCAAATGTTAACATTAATATAAGAGGTTAAAATAACATTTGGAGTGGGTTTCTTTAAATTACAATTTATTTATTATACTGTGACCCCCTCCAAGTCACCAACTATTGCATCATTATTCCATGTCCATGGTCCCACACCAGCACTGACACAATGACACCACATGAGCCATGACTGTACAACCAGGGCTAAATCTCATGCAATGTTATGTGAGTCATATTCTCTTGTGCTCACTTATTTTGTCATCGGTTGTTGAGCCATGCAGAAGGATGTCATGCTCAGGTCCCAAATGCAGTTTCCTTAGGCTGACCAATATTTCTGTGTATGTGTGAAGCTAAGATGAGCCACTCAAAAAGCAAAAGCCCCAGCACAGTGCAGACTCACTGTCCTGGTGCATTGGGCAAGTGAGGAGTGCAGGCAGTAAAATGCAAATATTGCAGAATAGGTAAAGGAATAAATGGTCATATTTACATATAATGTGTAGGGTTTCTTTATCCTTAACTATTAGAAAATGTTAACAGTCAAAAGATGACAGTGCTGTAGTGAGAGGTGCAGTATTCAAGTAAGCCTGTAGTTGGAGATGCCCATTTTGACCTAGGTTCATTTGTGGTTTTGTTGTTTTCTAGTTTAATTTAAAGAGAAAAAATTTCTTCTGGAGTTTAGTAAAACAAATTCTGATTTGATTTTCCATTCGGATGTTGTTGAGTTTAACAAAGGCCCAGATTCATTAATGTCTACACTAAGTGTACACTAAGTATATATGATCTGTATTCAAGAACACTACCACATTTTTTGTGCTTTCTAATCACTCAGAAACTTTACACTAGGTGTGCATGCAGTCTTCACCTTGTGGTAACTTTTATGAATCCACCCTCGATATTTATGGCTCCAAGAAAATCAGCAGAAAAACAAAAATTAGGAGGAAGAAGGTGCGAGTTATGTTTGTGTTGTCTGTTCACTCAGAATGCTGTATACTTAGTGCAGGCATTAATGAATTCCAGGTACTGCTTGTTATTTTTTCTTAGATCATGTATACCAAAACTCTGGTTCATAGGTTCATAGATAAGTACTAGGTTAGCTGCCCTTGCAAGCCATTTTAAGGCTAGCCAGTTTCCTTTTGGTGCTTAATAAAGTGACATAAAAACCTCCTTCATATCTACAAACATCCTAGGAACCCAGGAAAATCTCTGTTCTCATGCTCTGTTGCCAAAGTATGGAACACCCTCACACCTAACATTAGGCTAACTCCTAACCTACCTCTGTTCAAAGCCTCCCTAAAAGAACACCTAAACAAATCATGGCTATGCACATCCTTAACTCCAGGTTAAGACTCTTCCTCCCCCCTGATGCCTCCACTTACTACACTAACCTTTTTCATAATAACTAAACTACCAACAATCATAGTAAAGTACAAGAAACTGTACAACTTTCTAGCCCTATCATCCTGCTAGTGCTTCTAACCAAACTACCAGTCTAAACAGCATATGTTTTGTTTCCCAATTCTAACTTGTATTATGGTATTTGTGTATAGTCTTAAAACAGATGTAGTGATGCTGTATTATTGTAAATCCTATCAAACATGCTGTTTTACATATAGACTTATCTAAGATGTAATTCAATTTTATATTGTACAGTCCTGTTGAACATTTTTGCTTGTAATTTTTTTGCTTATTTACCTATGCAAATGAAACTATGGAGCTTTTCTCCCCGGGCCTCCACTGAAAATGGGTCATGTGACCTAGATGGAATATCCCGAAGTGACACCACGGCTGACACTTGTTAGAAAGGCAATTAAAACATAAAAATAAAATAAAAATAAATGTAGTTTATTTTGAAAACAAACAAAAGGCCTGAGTACATAGATGAGCACTTTCGGCGAGAAAAGTGAAGAATGATTCCCAATTGGGAACACATTACAATATATAAAATATATAAAATGAAAACTATGGTCATAGTGAAATCGTAATCACCAGCATATCTCCAACATGTTCTTAAAATAGCAAAAGAACTAAGTCCATAGAATGATTAGGCTTTATAATATTTGTAAAGTTTGCATAGCATTGGATACATAGAATGTGTATTGCCACCACCTTATCAATGAATATATGAGTTTGATCTAATTAAAAACAATTTTGTGCTGAAGAGCTGGACAAAGTGATGATTGTTATAACTTGTTGGCTCTTGCTTAAGCTTTCGATGGACAATGCAATGCATTACTAACAAGGAAAGTGGAGAATCATACATTGCAGGGTAAGACCTTCTGCATTCGCGGACTATGACCATAGTTTTCATTTTACATATTTTATATACTGTAATGTGTTCCCAACTGGGAATCATTCTGCACTTTTCAATTATTGGTTAGATGTACTCCTTCTTAACCTAGGATTGGTCAGTTGTATATAATATTACTATATTTCCTGGTTTTATGCCTACTGCTTTTGATTTGTTAAATTTTGAAGTTGGGTCAATTGTAACTAACCTGATTGGTCACTCATTGTTATTTTAACCAATACGGACCTTTGCACTGCATGATCTGATGAAGGCGAAGTCTCGCCAAAAGCGCTCATCTTTGTACTCAGGCCTTTTCTTTGTTTTCTAAATAAACTACGTTTATTTTAATTTTATTTTTATGTTTTAATTGCCTTTCTACCAAGCCTCAGCCAAGGTGTTGCTTCAGGATTTTTTATGGTTTTTGCTTTGCTTTGACCTGAAACGTCTTCAGCGTGAGTAGGATATATAATTTTACTAGACAGACTATCCCAGTTAACAAATGTCAAATAAACAAATAAATAAATAAAGTATATCATTTGGTGTTGGTTTGACCTTACCCATCCCATGGTCGATAACTATATATTACCCTTATGAGCATAGCTGGGATCATACCATAGACAATTTGAGGGAACTCATGAATAGGATAAAGCATTTAGGAACTGTCTGTGTCCATTAGTTGTATAGGGGGCAGTGGGGTAAATATTCTGTTTCCCATCCATAAATCCAAGTTGTACTTAAATATGGAGAGGGATAATGCTTGCTTTATGTGAATGGGAGTCTGTTCAAGAGCAGCTATATCCTCAGTGAGATAAACCAGCCCCTCTAAATTGTTCTGTTGATCTTGCAGAAGATGTTTAGATCCCTAGACCAGTATTTCTGATGCCATTTAATTTGCTTATATGCAGTAGGTCCATCAATATTATATCAGAGGATGCCTTTTATGCCGAATACAAGCCACCTCTTAGATATCTATAAGATACAAAGTATAGTGACAGTGCTTTGAGTCATTCCATATAGGACATATTGTTTGGGCCTTGTATCCTTTTAGTAAAGTACCTCTGTAGGAATTCCAGTAGTTGCATTGTCTGCACAGATACATGCAAAAAGGAGCATTATACTCAATGATTGATTTAATGAGGGCTGAGTAAAGGGGAGCAATGGCATCCCTAGATGTTGACAAAATCCCTTTGTTTATAAGCTGCACAGTATAGAAGGAATTTTGCTTATGACAATGAGCAAGTGTTGGTCAAAGGCTAGGTCATTGTCTCCATAAGTTCCTAAATCCCAAACAGCTAGGTCAGCCCTTAAGGGCATGTTGTCAGTGTGATAATCCCACAGGGTAGATGACTTTCCAAAGAATACAATAATGTATTAGTTTCAGGCTATGGTTTTGGGTCCAGTTATTTATCTGGGACAAACTTCATCAGCCAGAGCACTTTGGTACTGGTGTTTACTTCAGAGAAGTGGATGCCAAACAGGAGAGGTTCCTGCACAGAGTCCTGGAGGATTCCACTGGTGGCTGGTCTTTTTGTGGTGGTAGCTTCCCCTATTTTGATTTCTTGTGCCCTCTCTATAATCCAGTTGACAATCCAGGGGGTGACATAGGAGTTTATTCCTTGTTTATTTGGCTTTTCTACTATTCCTGAGTAGGGTATTATGTCAAAAGCTTTGGCAAAATCAAAGTATGTGGTGTGTACTGTTTTACCTTCATTTGTTGCTTTGGTGACCTTTTCAAACAGGTCCAACAGGCTGAGTAAGCATGACCTGGCTTGGCAAATCCAAGCTGGGATGGGTCTAAGGTTTGGCGGTTCCCTCTGTCCTCACTGATTAGCTCCATGATAAGTCTTTCAATGGCTTTGCATTTGAGGCTGGTCAGACTTATGGGTCTGTAATTGGCCGGGTCTGTGGAAGGTCTTCCTTTATGCAGGCAAATGACGGTAGCTGATATCCATTCACTTGGAGTAAGCAGTCTGTCTTAGAAAAATTCCTAAAGATACCTTGAATAGAAGGGAACTCTGGTTTCAATTTTATTTTGATGGAGACAGCTTTATTGCTCAGACCTAACAAGAGACGAAGATATTCAAGGAGTGGTGCAAGATGCCTCCATATTAGTAAGGACAAAATCCAAGATGCAGTTCCCCTTAGTGGGTACTCTAACTAATTGTTCCAGGATGTTTGTATTGACAAAGTCCAGGAATCTCTGCTCTTTTGCACTTGTGGTGGTGTAGGTTTCTCAGCCTATAGCTGGATATAGGAGAATGGTATTGGGTTACTGGCTTTAATACTGAATGATTCTAGTTGCTATAGATAGGTGGTGTGGCTATCTTGAGACATAGAGGAAGTTTTATAATTAGTTAATGTATGGTACAGGACCTTTCTGATTTTTATTTGGACATGAAGATGCTCTAGTGCATCTTGCTGCTTTACCAGCCTGGATAAGAGTCCCTTTTGGATGCAGATTAAGACACCTGCTAATTTTACCCATCCTGCACATTAGGTGTTCTAAATGTCTGAAAAGTATTATGGCCCAGCACAGCCAGAGTGCTTTCCTCCATTTTAAACCATGTTTCAGTTACTACACAGATGACAATGTCCTCCAGGGTGGGACGGGTCTGTAGAAAGTGGTATTTCTTGTTTAGGCTCCTAGCATTGATCACTAACATCTTATTTTTATTTGCTTGTTTCAGTACTTCGGTAGGTTTATCAAGTTGGCATTGCCTACAAAATGTACTATGGGGTGAACATTGTCTTTGCCAATAATCTAAACCCTAGAGGAGACACCTGAGAGAGCGTATGAGAGACCATTAGTATTGCATGAGGAAAGGACATGAGTATAGTGCTTTAGCGAAGCATAGGAAACAGGAAGGAGAACAACATCATTTTTTATTTCAGACTTTAGATGTTATACACGAGGGAGTGGGGTTAGGAGATGTTATAAATGATACAGAACAAAGTGAGACTAGGTGGATACTGAGACTAAGGGTGCATGGTGGATCTGCTTTAAATGACATGGTGCCATTAAAACCAGAATTAAAAAGGCGGGGGCGTGGCCAAGGATGAACACAGGATAGCAGCAGATTTCTTCAGCCCCAGCAATTTCATTACATTGACAGGAATTAATTACTTAAAAAAATTAATTTTTGAAGTAATTTTCTTTCTAAATATGTTTGTTTTATATAGTTCTTGAACTATATCTAAAAAAGAAAGGAAATCTTAATAATATTCCTGTCAGAAATTACTTTGGAAATTTTCCTGTCAGTTTATCAGTCTGAAATGAGTTCCAGTAAGACAAATTCTCAAGACTCCAGCATCAAGAAAGAACTTCAGTCTCTGATAATTATAGTCC
>NC_056748.1:1006097380-1006099880 GCF_019279795.1 Protopterus annectens
ATACCAGAAATACTAGATGAATTTAGAAATCACTTTCACAAAATTAACCATAATAATATTAACATGGAACCTAAAGATAAAATAAAGGAGTTTATAACCACAAATATGAATAAAAAGCTTAATAAACAACAGATTAAACTATTGGACAAGAGTATTTCATATACAGAAGTTATTACACAAATAAATAAGCTTAAATCAAACAAAGCACCGGGTAATGATGGTATTATACCAGAGATATATAAAATCCTTTCTAAAAATACATATTCATTAATACATAAGGTTTTTATTTTGGCCCAAACTGAGTTAATAACCCCCCCCCATCTTGGCAATATACATTTATTTCGCCAATTTTAAAACCTAATAAAGATCCAACTAGATGTTCTTCATATCGGCCCATCTCATTACTTAATGTTGATTATAAAATGTTTATGAATATCTTTGCTGATAGATTGAAGACAATCATTCCCGGCATTATAGATATAGATCAGACAGGCTTCATTGTAAATAGAAATACTTTTGATAATATAAGAAGAACTTTAACATTAATAGATTTTGCAAATAGGAAAAAGAAAGATTTAACACTTATTAGTCTTGATATAAGTTCAGCATTTGATTCAGTAAGTTGGGACTATCTGTTTACCTTAATGAAGTGCACAAACTTCTCGGATGCATTTGTAAATCTAATTGAACATTTATACAAAGGAACGTTGGCTTATATTAAGGTAGGAACATATGTTTCACAAAAAATACCCATTCTTAAAGGTACAAAACAAGGATGTCCACTTTCTCCACTATTATTCACTTTAGCAATGGAGTCTTGGGCTAATTTGATCAGAAACAGTACTGACATAGAGGGTTTTGAAATAGATGAAAATACAACATCCAAAATTCAACTTTTTGCAGATGATGTTCTAATTACATCAGCAGGATCTAATGCTTCTATACAGTCTCTATTTGATAACATGATGAATTTTAAAAGTATTTCTGGTTTAATATTCAATGAAGAAAAAACTAAAATACTACCTATATATACACGAAAAAATATTCTCATTAGTGATTTTACTAAATATGTACCCAATTCAGGTCAGATAACTTATTTAGGTATAATACTATCTAAAGATATTAAATCTATTATATATAATAATTATAATACCTTTTTTCTTAATATACAAAATCTTTTTAATACCTGGAATAATATGTTTTTTACTATGGAGGAGAGACTTACAATTATTAAAATGATAATATTCCCCAAGATTTTATACTTAATACAATCAATAATACTTCCACCTACAAAATAATTATCAAGAAACTGAACACACTAATGTTAAATTTCTTATGGGCACCTAATAGACCTAGGATTGCATTAAAGAAATACTAATAGCTGGTCTCAAGGGGGTATTTCTTTTCCAGACTTTAATTTATATACTAGCTCTTCTATTGTAAAAGTTATTACTTTATTAATAGATCAGTCATATGTCACAAAATGGAAAGATTATTGGGAGCTAATTAGTATACACTTCATGAAAATCTCCTTAACACATAAAAATATGATTGTAAATAACTCCATGTTATGGTTACTAAAGGAATGTTGTACTTCACCTATTACACCTAAACATATGGTTTGTTACCCATTAAATATTATTATTAGTTATCGTAACTTTATATTCATGCACCCTAAATATAGGGAATGGAATTTTATTGAATTTCCTATAATGTATACTCAGGGTATGCTTTTGTCATCTACTTCTGAAGGAACTCATTTAGCTATAGATAATGATCTAAAGTACTGGTATCAGTTGATATCTGATAATAAAGTTAAAAATCTAGATTTCTTAAAACAAGAATTTGATCTAAGAGAAACTTGCTGGTTAGAGGTTCAGACCATTAGACAACATCTCATTAATAAAATAGATTTAATGTCTATAACTGTTAAAGAATCTATTCCAACACTGATTGATTACTTGATATTAAATTTACAACATAAAGTTTCTGATAAAGGTAAACTTTCATACATACATAAAGTTATCAGACAAGAAACTTTTACAGTGTAGATTCATACTGGAATTATTTCACTTCTATTAATGGGGACCCACCAAATCAACAAGATAAACAATATATATTGGAATCTGCTTATAGAACTACGTCTTCCATTGTCTGGAGACTTTATACATGGAAATTTTACATAGATCTTTTATACACCTTTGATGATGAATAAAATAAATAATAAAGATAATCTATGTAAGAGATGTAATGTAGAAATTAATGCTGACTGGGCTCATATGTTTTATGACTGTATAAAATTGAAAGAATACTGGAAGTCAATTAATGAATTTTGCAGGCTCTTTTACAGATAATTTCATTATTTGAAATCTCTTATATTATTCAACACACCTGTACCTCAAAGTGTTAAAAGGTTAAGCTTCCCTTGTTATGGTCTATTCTAGCAGTGGCTAGGAAAATAATAACTAGAAATTGGATTTCAGATACACCTCCTTCGTTC
>NC_056748.1:1006104880-1006157380 GCF_019279795.1 Protopterus annectens
TGTTCAGTACCTGCTTGCAGTGCTTATAATATTCTGTTTTAATGTCCTATAACTGTGCACAGCCATGTAATAGCAGCATACAGAGATGTTAAGCCCATTTGGTAAGTTTCACATTCTCCATACTGAGAAGTCATAAAACAGCTACAAACAGTCATAAGTACAATGGTTCCAGCACCATACGTACCCTTAGGCCAAATGACAAGCTGTGTAGGCCATATGATGTTTTCGTCCCTCCTGGTAAAAGTCTAGTTGCATAATGACAATAAAATGGCTGAACATTGCCAAGACAAATGTTTTATAATCAGATTATGTGAGGGTGTAAAACTACTTTTAGTGGCACAGAAATTTGTTACTATATTATACCATTTCTAGCAGATGAAGTGCAGCTAGCATTATTATCTAGATAGATTTGCTTTCTTCTGTGCTGTCAGATGGATTAGAACATGGAACTATCATGATTAATTCTTACTTTTTTTGGGCAGTGAATAATAAATGGAATGTCTAGATGACAAGTCTTATGTAAGAAAAGTTTTGAACATGCCATTAGCCTAAGTCTCTTGGTTTACAGACTTTTTTTGAAGTATTAAACAAATACAGAAATGGCCTGCCCAGCTTCACTTTCTTGCATCCTCAGGGTTGGGAAGTAAATGGGTGATAGCCAGAGGCAGGCAGTAATTATGAGGAGTAGCTGCAGAAAAGATCAGAGAAAGGAAAGAAAAGATCACGTCCCTGGCAATATTAACTTGCTAAGCTATAATGAAGGGATGTTTAAGAATTAATCACACAATGTCAGTAACCTGCTCTCCTCACCCTGACATTTACACGTAACTGTACATTAACTGGGCAGCCTGCAATTTCAACTGCAATTTTGTGCAGGGAAGGATCAATAATTTCATAGGCTGGCTGCCACACAGCAATGCTAAAATATGTCATTTTCTACCTACCAATTCAGTGAAATAAAACCGAATCCCTAACTGATAAGCATTTTTCTTACTTTCCTTTTTCTTGTGTTGTGTACAAACTTAGAATTGCAGCCGTATTATTCTAATTTTATGTTGCTAACAGTCATTCAAGGTATAAACCTTTGTCACTGCTTATCTTCCATTGGATGCAAACCATGTATAATCCAAAGCAATCATATAAATAGCGAAGTATTGTGTCCTGCCATAGCAGAATTTATTACTGGGATCCTTTTCTTATGAAGGTTTTATTGCTTCTTTTTGAAATTGATGCTAACACTGTATACTTCTTTTTTAGGACTAAACTCTAATCCCGTATTTTTTTGTCCATTTATATCCTAATTAATAATCAGATTATCATGCAATACCTACCATGAGTAAGTTCAGAAAAAAAAATCAGAAAACAGAAAAAAAATTGTCATCTGAAAGTGACAAATGAGTCATCTAGTTTGTCAAATTAATAACAAACTGATTTTTGCTAACAGATCTGCATTGAGCTGGTCCTATTTGAAAGTATAGTCCATACATAATTACCCTTGAGATCCAACCAGAAGATGCTGTACACAACTATTACCACATTTCTTGAGTCTCTTCTGGTTTAACTGTCCGTGGTATAGATGATAATGATAATACTCCTGCATGGTATAGATGATAATGATAATACTCCTGCATGGTATAGATGATAATGATAATACTCCTGCGTGGTATAGATGATAATGATAATACTCCTGCATGGTATAGATGATAATAATAATACTCCTGCATTGTATAGATGATAATGATAATACTCCTGCATGGTATAGATGATAATGATAATACTCCTGCATTGTATAGATGATAATGATAATACTCCTGCGTGGTATAGATGATAATGATAATACTCCTGCGTGGTATAGATGATAATGATAATACTCCTGCATGGTATAGATGATAATGATAATACTCCTGCGTGGTATAGATGATAATGATAATACTCCTGTAAAATGCCATGTCTCACAGTATGTCTCTATACGTAATGTATGAAATCTTCAGAGTACAAAAATTAATGTTCACTGTCTGATCGAGGGGAAACATGATGAAAGGCAGGCATGTGGGCAAAAAAAAACATAACCTAAAAATGTCAGATACAATGTCAGATCTGGAATGGGGCAGGCTGAGGTTCATTAATATCTCATGCAAAGGCACTGAGGCCTTAAGAAACACCAGAAACATGGTGTGCTGCTTCACTATTAAGCCTGTACATTCAAGTTCCAAATCCCCTGATGTAACATGACTCACATCTCAGAATACTAGTAATCCCTTAGAGTTACACTGCATCATATCTCCCTCTTGTGGTACAGAGGTATAAAGCCATAGCTGCCACCCAGATGACCCACGTTTGATTAGCAGGCATGTAAGCTGGGCATGAGAACAGGAGTGAGTGGCATATGACTTAATCTGGGGGAAGAAGGGGGAGGCTTGGCTTATCTTTTGGGTGACTCTCAGTGGATGTTCTGGGTAATGCAGGTCATAGGCTCCTGACCAAAGGGCATAGCTGTATGCAACCGATGGCAGTCACATGGGAAATCTCACATGCTTCTCTACTACTCACTAATGTCTCTCTGATGTTACTGAGGGATGTTTGGAGCTCCTGAGGCTGGGAAAAAACCTTCATGTCTGCCTGGATGATGGATGATGGTCCACGATTGCTTTTTGCCTTATGAGTGAATAAATGGGTCTGTGATGGCTCTAAACCCAATGAGGAATCAATGAACTCTATATGTCACAGAGGGTTGATTATCGGCAGGCAGATAGGTTGCAATATATATCTATATATATATATATATATATATATATATATATATATACACACACACACACACACACACACACACACACACACACACACACACACACATACACACACACACACACACACACACACACATATATATATATAAATATATATATATATATATATATATATATATATACATATATATCCATGGATCTTCTAATTCTTGAACAGCCACTTCATCAAACAATGGAACATTGAGACGACATTGCCAAAAAGTTAATTTTATGAGCACTCGGCTCACCGTAATGAAACTCTCAGAAAGTAACCGCTTGGCCACCAGCACTTTAAAATGAAACCAAAACAAATCAACCCCAACCCAAGTAGAGGGCTTCACCCCTTCCCCCAACTAAATATATCAACTCTGAGATAAAATGAAAGGAAAACAATAAAAAAAATCATGTACATCCTTACCTACCTTAGTCCAACCAATAAAGGAAAGAATCAATCAAGCCAAAAATACCCGCCTACAGAAAGCCTTCAAATAACCTGACCTAGAGTAAACCTGAATAACTCTGCTAATGCCTGTTCAACAAACTTACAGTTTATAATGTCCCACAAAGGAAGTGCTGTACAACTATATAACTGTTACATAAATATACAAAGGCAATGATTGCATGGAATATGTGAAGGTCTGTAGTTTAATAAATGAATTATCTTGCAATACGGGGGTTAGGGAACATGTTTCTTTAATGTACGGCTTTGCCATTCATCATGAAATAAGTCTTTCAATTCTAGCACACAAGATATTCCATTTATCTAAAGGCTGTTCCCACTCCTTGTACCATATATATTTTCTACCTTTAAACATGTATTTCTGCATGTGATTAACATATCGTAGCTAGCATAAATGTTATTTGTTTATTATACTCTATCTTATCAATAAGCATTTATCAGCTATCTATCCACATCAGCAAACATTTAGACTTACTCATCTGCATAATTAACAAATGGAAATAAACAAAAAAGATAGATAAAAAGCAAATAAATAAATCAATGACCAAAATCCTGAAACCTTCAATAACAGGTTCACTTCCATAAACTGGGGCTTCCTTAAGTACCTCCCTCTTAATAAAGACATTCTACACTTTAATCATATTTTTCTTGATATACTTGACTCTTTAGCTCCTCTTAGATATGTGACAATCAAAGCCAACTACTCACCTTGGCTCACCAAAAACACCCATCTCTCATGAAAGAGACAAAACCTGGAAAGAATGGCTAAAAACGAAATCAGCAACATTCCTACAAAAATATAAAGAACTAAGAAATGTAGCAAAAACAGCAATTAACAAAGACAAGAAAACTTACTTTTATAATCCCAGGTTCTCCCAAAAGTCAAACCTCAAAATATTCTGGCATACCATCAATAAAATCTTAAATCCAGGTCACCCTACCACCCCCAAACCCTACCCTAATAATTCACCCTTAGAAACTGCCACCTTACTTAATACCCACTTCAATGAATCTATTCAAAAGCTTACCCAACCCTCCCAGAGCCATAACCACCCTCACACCACTCACTACACATGCAACACAACCCTTTTTTCTCTTAACCCCGTTTCCACAGCCTACATCAAGTCATTTCTACTAAAACTGAAACCTTGTTCTCCTACAGATAACCTCCCTCCCCCTTTTCTTAAACTCTCTGCTCATTCCATAGCTTATCCTGTCTCTATCCTAATAAGTAGCTCAATCCAACAGTCTACTATCCCCAACATCTGGAAATCTTTCTACACCATTCCAGTTCACAAAGGAGGTAACTCCAATGAGCCCTCTAACTACAGACCCATTGCCATCCTATCTCCTCTATCCAAAATCCTCAAACAATGTATTCACAATCAGCTTTTAACTCACTTTATTAATGGAAATCTTCTGATCCCCACTCAATATGGCTTTAGGCCACAGCACAGCCCCTCCACTGCCCTCCTGTTGATGAAGCCAGGAACAGAAACCTCCTCATGTCTTACCTTTTTCTCTAAAGCTTTTAATACCATCTCTCATGCCAAGCTGCTTACTAACCTTAATCTCGCCCACTCTACTATTCACTGGTTCTCAAGCTATCAAATAGGCTCCAATTTGTCAGATGGCAATCTGCTTGCTTCCCTTTCCTACCTATCCAAACTGGTGTCCCTCAAGGCTCAATCCTTGGTCCCCTCCTATTCAACATTTTCACCAATCATCTTTACTCCTCCTGCAGCACCTCCTCCCTCACATAGTATGTCAGTGATTCTACTCTTATCTCTTGTGCTGACAACATCTCTAAACTTCTTTCTGTCACCCAAAACTCCTTCTCATCTGTGGAAAAATGGCTCACAGAGCATCAACTTTTACTCAACCCCCCAAAAAACTAAAGTCCTACTATTTCTCCCCAAAACTCTCCACCACCTTAAATCCACCTTTACTATTTCTTCACTAGATAACACTCTCATCAAAGCTGAGCCACACAGTAAGTTACTGGTTACAATAATTGATGACCAACTTAAATTCAACACTCATATGCATCACTGTATCAAAAAAACTAACATGAAACTGGGTCTTCTCTACAGGAATAAGAAATTTCTCGCTCCCAACTCCAAACTCACCCTTGCCAAAGCCTATCTCCTTCCATGTCTTCTCTACGCCTCCCCTATCCTAACTCACCTCCAGTTAAACCTTCTCTCCAAACTAGAACAAGCTTACAATAACATATCCAGATTCACTAGTAACCAACCTTAAAAAATCCCATCATTGCTTTGCCCTGAAACAGCTTCAGTGGCTAGAATTCCCCCAGATATTACTACTTCCCCAACTGCATCTGACACACTCCCTACTCAACAAACCCTTAGCCTGCCCATCACTCTCTACCTTAGTTTCCCCTTATACCCAAACCTGGTCTCCTCGTAGTTCCAAACAGCACTTCTAGACATCTATAAACCCAACAAAACATGGTTTCACTACCTGTCTGCATCTAATAATTCAATGATTAATTTGCTCACTAAACAATACTACAATACTAGATTATGCTACTTTGGAAAGATCTGTCATTATTGTAAATACTTAAATGTGCTAATTATATTTACTTCATTTTTTTTTATTTTTATTACAGTTATTCATTTCACCTGATTACTGCATATGTAATTTTTGCTTATGTTGTATTGCTGCACTGTTTTTCTTGGGCTTTGTATATTGCCTAATAAGTTATCTTTTTATGTTTGTATTGCTGGAGCTTTTCTCCTTGGGTCTCCACTGAAAACAGGCCATTTGCTCAGATGGACTAACCCGGTTAACAAATGTCAAATGAATAATAAATAAATAAAATATTTCCCAATGAAAAAATGTATATATCTAAACTTACCAGTAAATGTATGCAATACATAGTAATTACAGTTAGCAGTAACGCTTACCCGTAAATCTCACATTAAAAATGACAATAAGCATTAAATTATAAAATAGAATAAAATGTTTATAAAACTTCAACTGTAAAAAACTCTCCACATAAGAAAAGAATCACCCATAACTTTATCACAGTCTATCCACTGACACTAACAAGTACACCATACACTGCATTTAAAATATATTTAAACTTATAATGTCAAAAAGACAAAAATATATTAACAATTAAAATGTTAAAATACTCATCTAATTCCTATAGAAAACCTCACAAAATGATCCCAAAAGGATATTCAAACCAGAAAGAAATTTCACAATACAGAAGAAAAGCAAACCCTCTTAGTAAGAGCTGCACATACAAAGTTCTGAATTACAAACTGAAAATAAAAATACAAGAAAGCAAAGGTAGAGTGACACATACAGACATCAGACATAATTACAGTAAGTTTTTTTATCCCCAAGCAGCACATCTGACACCACAGCTAAATGGTATAAATGAAAAAAACACAAATTTCCTAATAGTTTTACAATGCACTTACCTTAAACATCCAGTATCTAGCTTGGCATACTACTGCAGGAAGTCATCGTGTACTCTGAAGCCATCCTCTGATTTGACTGACACTGCTGCAGACACTTACCATCATTAGATGGTCCAAGTCTGAGGGAGATTCGACCTGTATAAGTGATGCATAGCCTGGACATGCTGTGTGCAGTCCTGCATAATGAAAACATGCAGTCACCACATAAGTTAGCAAACTGTGCTATGAGAAGTCTAGTGACTGGCAGCCATTAGCTTGGAGAAACATGTGCTCACATGCACATCAAAGCCCCACATATATGCTGCGTTTGCACAATGGGAACTCATACAAGGTGCAGCAGTGCATTTCTTAGCTAAGGCAGCCCAATGTGCATAGTTTAATAACTACGAATGCACAGGGGAAGGCAGCAGCTGTGTAGCTGTGCAGCTCAGCTCCATAGGCATGGACATTTTGTGTGACCTTTACATCCAAGCATGGCCACAATGGGCATCTGGGTAGTGCAATAACCATGGCCAATAGTCTAATGCAAAAATGTTGTTATGTCATAACATTGAGCAGGGCAGTACCCACCATAGCAATGGTGGGGGCATTGAGCTGATGTGTGTTGTCCAGCTTAGGTGGTCCTGAATAGACACGCTGATCCACATATATAGTCATTGGTGTACTGCACCTGACATGCTGTCAAAAATAAAATAGCATCACATGGGAAACATCACCCAGTAGGAGACTGAAGTTCTGTTGCAGCCCCACATACATACTGCAGACCTATAGAGACTAGGTGATACAGGAAATGTTGCAGCAAATAAATGTACTGGGTGAGCAGAACAGGGCACTGCAGTAGGTATGTCCCTGGGTCATCTATATGATCCTCCATGAGATACAATACATCACCTTCTGACAGGGACTGAGTAGTCCCTTATAACCCTTCATGGAGAAACTGACAGGACACTAATTCCAGTTAGAGGACTGACTGTGGGAGCTGGTTTTGGCCAGTAATATCAGGTGTCTGTTGTGGGTGCCCAAGGTTAGTACCTGAAATGCCAGTCATGTAGGACATTGTTACCATAGTGTACTCAGACATGGTCATGCACATTACTGTTACCCAGGAACATTGGGACTGCAACAGTGATTATCATAAGCATAGGTTATAACTGCACACAAATATGTTGCTGGATACACCATGTGAGCTGTGTGATGTACCATTGCAAGTGTATTTATAAAAAACATACCAGCTTTCAGCCACCCAGGCACATCAGGTTTGCAATGGACACATTGTTCACAAACAGTTATGTAATTCATTATAGGCTATGTATATGCTTAGCATGTAGCTGTCTGTCTCATGTATGGCAGGGGTGCCTCATATTTACTGGTTTACACAATGGAAAGTTATCTGTAGGCTTTCACTGCCTCATCTGAAAAAGGGCTCAGCAGCACAGATCAGCACATATTTTGAAGAGGATCATGATGACATTGTACACATAGCACAGCCTGAGATCACAGTGGCATTGTCAGCAATGCTAATACCAGAGGGAATATTCATTCCCCCACAGCTGAGGGGTCTGCAAAGCCTCAAGATGGACCTCCTGCATCACCTATGATATGTGAAGGGCATATCATCCATGTAAATTCTACACATGGTACAAAGGAAGCAGAAATGCAGACCCATCTGAGGCTACACAACCTCTAAGGTCCACACACATGGCAAGGCATGGGGGAGGAGCATTCATCCATCAGAACCCTGACACTCAGTAGTTCCACAATGTGGGTGTTACCCTAGGCATCCAGTATGTCCACAGCTGTGATCCAAGCATTGACAGATGCTAATAATACTATCAGTGGTGCTAAGTGTGCTAAATGATTTGCATGAAACTTTCAGCCATTGCAGGGAATATGGGTAATGGCAGTCTATATGCTAGTCAGTAATGGGTCTCTGTGGCTGCTGGCAAATATCATGCATAGCTTAGGTATGGGGCAGTTACACACTACAAGTGTACATAGCTGCTTTGAACTGATGGTAGGCTGCATCATGCTCTTAAGGGTAACAAACTTAGTTTTGACACTGACTTCATTCTGTTTCATCATAATTCACTGTCACCTCCAGACTTAATGCAACACTGGTTTGTATTTGACAGATCATGTTTAAGTAATCCAACTGAGTTCTATACCAGTGTAAAGGACTCCACAAAATACAATTTACCAATAAATGTAATTTACTTTGATTCATCTAAGACTTTTGATTCTGTCACAGTGGATGATTTTGGACAGGATGAAATCACTGAATTTTTAAATACCCTGATTATAATAAGGGTTGTAACCTGGTTGCATAAGACAAGATATAGGATAAGAGTTAATGGGGAATATTCATAGACAGTAGTTGAGAAAAAAGGCATAATACAGGTTTGCTTGGTTTATGTCCTCCTGTCCAAACACTAAGAATGCGTCAAAAAGAAAATATGCAAATGCTATTAATATTGGGACAGTGGTAAGGAATTTAGATGAGCATACTAACTTCCAGAAATAGGTGAACAGTTTAAGTGGTCATTAAACAGCAAGCTGTGTTCAGTCCTATAAAAGCAATGTAATAAATACACTGTGGTAAATCTAATCATAGCTATTCCCATACCATAGATCATGACACTATTAATGCAGCTTTGTCTGTTAGAGATTTATGTACTATTGTGGATGACAAGCATAACTTTAGTGATCATGCAAAAATTGTTGTGCATTTCTGTTACAGAATTATTAAAGATATCTGAGAATAGTTAACAACAAAGACAGCAAGGCATTTATTTCCCGTGTATACTATCATTACTAGATTTCATATTGAATAAGAAGGAATCTTCTGTATATTCAACAAAGACAGTGTACAAAAGTTGAAGAAAATCCAAAGAAATTTCTGGCCTGTATGGACTAGAATATAAAGATAGATTAAGAGATGTAAAGCTTTAGTCTGTGGTATATAGACTACTGAGGGGTGACACTATTAAGGTATTTAAGTGTCAACATGATGATAACTTGGTATCAGTCTATGGGATTACCTTGACTGATCATACTAAATACAAGGAACAAAAATCTTTTGATTAAGTTGAAAATGTGACAAAGGGAGGAGAAAAAAGTAAATTTTTTTTTATATATAAAGGGCTTAAAATATACAGTTATATAACATTGACTGATGAACATGGGAACCTTTCTTCAAAAGGTTTTAATTTCATCCCTAAAAAACAGAATTACATGGTTAACACCATTTTGGACTTGAAGTTATTTTCATGGTCTATTAATTTAAAATTGTTATTGAATAAAAAAGAATGAGAGGGAAGCAAACAAAGAACCCTTGGTAAGAAAAAGCAGATACAACCCCCTTTATTACCTTCAGTGGCTTCATTTGATAACTTGAATGAAATTGAGTTCAGAAATTTGGTGGGAAACAAAACTAACCAGAATGAACATAAATTGACGAAGGAGGAACAAGAGATTTTGTCAGATTTGATGGGGAATTACAATATCAGGATTATGAAGCCAGATAAGGGGGAGGTGTTGTTATTATTAGGCAGCATGATTATTTAGCCAGGTTATTGAAATACATAAACTATAGTAGTTACTTCAGTCCTGCATCTCTGAACGAGATAAATATATTTAAGGGAGGCTGGATATGTTATTAGAAGAATTGTTCCAGGAATATAAATTTAGTGAAGCAGAGGTAAAATATTTCAAAGTAATTAACCCTCTGATTCTTTCATTTTTTTGGGATTCCCAAAATACATAAATCCCTGGAGGATCAACCAATGAGACCAATTGTGGCAGGAAGGGGAGTAAAACAGAGCCACTGGCAAAAATGGTTGATTTCTACTTGAAGAGATTTTTTGAAGGAAAGGATCACATGTTAAGGGACTCATGGAATTTACTTAAATGTTTAGCAAGTAGTGATTACAAAGAAAATATTATTTTCTTGAGTATTGATGTTAAGGACTTGTTTTTGACTATACTGCATGAGGAAGGAATGGAGTACTTTCAGTTAGCATTAAAGGAAGGCACTAGATTCTCAGAACACACAAGTTTTGTGTTAGCCTCCCTAATGGAACTGGTGTTAGAAAATAACTTTGTTTGGTTCCAGGGGGAATATTTTAAACAAATCCAGGGTGTAGCAATTTGTGCAGCTGTAGCACCTATGTTTGCCAATATTATATTATGGCAATGGGAGACAAAATATGTTTTGAATTTTAGATTTAAGAAGAACATATACAAATATATTAGATTCCTGGATGACATTCTAGTGTTATCAGAAGACAGAAGGGAAGAGATTGAGGAATTTTTAGAACATATTAATTCCACTACTTATTTTTTAACATTTACTAGAAGTGAGGAATATGAGGCAGTAAATTATTTGAATGTTCATATTTATAAAAAAAAGAATGAAGGCTGTTATGAATCATCTATTTACAGGAAGCCCACTCATTCAAATAGCTTCCTGTATTTTGGAAGTGATCACCCCTTTTGGCAAAAAAGGAATCTAGTTAAGGGTCAGATGATTAGAGTACCTAGATTAATAACAGAACAGAATAAGTTTAGAGATGAATTACACAGTTTGAAAGAAATGTTCTGATTAAGGGGTTATCCCATTGGCTTAATGGAAGGCCAGAAGGATTATGTAGTTAGTAAAAGAATAGATTATCACCCCCCCATTACTTGGAAATCCAGAGATTGTGATGTGTGAACATAGAACAGAATTTGGATCTACTTGTTGTGTCTTAACATTTGATCAATACAGCCTGGAGGTACATAAGATCATAGATAAAAAATGGAAATGTGTTTTTGGGGGAATGGGATTGACAGAAAAACTGGGAGGTAACCCTAAAATAGTCTATAGGAGGGGACCCAACATCAAGAATTTGTTTGACAGAAACAAAATCAAGGATAGGATCTCCATGGGAAGGATGAGTAAGTGTTATAGATGTAGAGAGTGTAGGTATATCTATAAAATTAGTAATGTGGTTATCGAAGGTTACGAAGAACTATTCCAATACAAGGGAAATGTAATTTTAATACAAGGGGAGTAGTATATGTGGCCTTGTGCCAGACATGTCCTGCCTTCTACATCGGAAAGACAGAAAATCAGTTAAGGAAGAGAATTTACCAACATGTTTATGCAATTAAGAGGCAGGATGAAGCCAATGCTTTATTCTGGCACAGTGTGGGTTGTAAGGAATTCAAGAAATTTACGTTTTGTGTGTTGGAAAAGGTGAGAAGGCAGGACAGAGGGGGTAATTGGCCTAATTTTTTAGAGTACAGGGAGACGTTTTGGCAAGTATTGTTAAACGCCACTAGTCTCCCTGGAATTAATGACAGGATCTCTATCAGTAGCCTCCTGAATTTAAGAGCAGAAAAGATTTGATATATATTTATTTTCACCATTTTGCTTTTTAAGCTATTATATTTAGATTATATGTCAACTTTAAATAGTTTTTTTAAGTAGATGGTTAAACATACCTATTTTTATATTTGTATACAACATGTTTCAGCATTGCTAAATATGTGTATTAAGTACTTAGTACTAAACATTCAACAGGATTTTATTATGCTGGTTTGCTTCATAAAAACCTATGGAAAAATGGGAGTATTTTAATTGGAGCATGTATTTTTTTTTGTATTTGTATAAAAAGAGGAAATGGATAAGGTTTTGCATCTGATGAAGTTCCGTTTTGTTATGGTGAATAACAGGAATGAAAGCACTAATTACCTTACTCTGCTGGCGTCTTGGATGTTTTGCCTAATTAAGGAATCTTGTGCATTGACTTTCAAGAATAGATATGGAGTTTTACTGTTTCATTTTTAAATGTTAAATAAATAAATAACTGATGATGCATTATATCATATTTTTCAAAAAAAGTAAAAATCTGTAATGAAATGTTACCAATGAAGATAGTATTTCTGAGTGTGCATGTGTGTTTGTTTAGGGGTTCCAGTTATTTGATTTCAGACACAGCTGATCATCAATTGTTTGCTGGGGTTTTCCAGTCTATCAAATGGAATAGCATTCAAAAATAATGTACAGTCAACAAAAGGTGACATCAAGCAAAACAAGTGAGTAATTCAGTAAGTATTGCATTGTATTTTTGATAATATTTCAGGAGTTCTTTTTGTGCTTATTTTCCTGGTTTGTCTTTGGAGCTAAGGGGGTTTAGAGGTATGGTGCTGTCTGGTGATTAATAAGTGATGAGCTTTATTCTGTGCAAAACTGAGGTTCATTAGGAACTTGGAATGTGCTCCTTTCCTGTTGCTGTACGATCTCAGAATTGGGATATATAATTAACAGGGAGGATTGGGGGTGCATGGGGGCTTATTTTTGTGTTTGTTGGTATGTGTAGTGTGTGAAATGTTTCTGTGTGTGTCAGAGTTTGATTGAATGTGCTGTTTGTTGGCCATATGTGTTAGTGTGAGAAGGTGGAATGTTTGATCATTTGTTTTAAATTCTTTTGATCACTTAAATTGTGATCATTGTTGTACTAGATGAATCAACACATACATGTGTGTGTGTATGTGTGTGTGTGTGTGTGTATATATCTATCTATCTATATATATATATATATATATATATATGTGTGTGTGTGTGTGTGTGTGTATGTATATGTATTTATAGTCATACACATACACACACGTGTCCCCTCAGCAGTCCCAGTTTTTCTTCAATGCTGCTGAAGCCAACATCGATTCCTAATGCTTTTTCTCCCAAAACAAAATATATTCACGGCAGGAATAATGACTTGCAGCAGTGACACTGGTGGATAAGTGTATCTCACAAGCCATCATAAAACGCTTCCTCACAGATTAAACATATTTTACCATGCCAGAAGCTATGCATTCAAAAGCAGCCAGTCAATATGTCAGAAAGCATGACTGATCGGAAGGTTAATTCTGCATAGCTGTAAAGTCAGTTTCACTCTCATTAACTTCCAGTTACCTCTAGATAGCAATGAACAAGATCCTCCTCCGAAATCCTGAAGAAAAGCCCGCCATAGCACTATGTGAAGATGGAAGTGATCATCACATCCTTTCCAAATTAATACTCATTGTTTTCACCTTTGAGATTACCTGGCCAGGCAGGTATTATGATTAATACTACATCTTTCAGAAAAAAGAGCAGCTTTTTTTAAAATTGTGTTGCTGCCACATTGATTCAGTACTATGATTGTCAGAGGCAGTTATTTATGCTGAGGTCTCACTGCATGTTATTATACTTTTTTTTAAGTTTAAATGTATTTCTGATTTTTTGTAAGACAATTCTCTAATGATACCTTAGAGATGCTGTAAGGTTAAGATCTATTACGAATGTGTAAGAACATGAGTACTTGTTACTCCAAAAGTGTATTACAGCAGAATAATCCTGCCACAAAGCTACTGTTTATGAGTGGAATACCATATGAAAGGTCACACTGACTGAAGCAGAGGAACGGGTTACCATTGTGCAGCTTTGATATTGCCAGGAAATATAATAAATGTCAGTTTTAAAGAGATCCATTACAGCACTGAGGCAGCTTTATAGTGAATAGAAAAGTAATATACTATATAATCTTCCTGTAAATATCAAATTCCCAAACTATGTAATACATGATATAAGAAAACTGTAAAAGCTGGGTAAAACATTGCCTGCCGCAGGTGAAAGGAAGGCAGTGAAAGGAGAAAACACATTCTGAACCCAACTGCAAATCTACTGTAAATCTCCCAGAGATAAAACATTCACACACCAGCCAATGGAAGGTGCTGTACAGTAGTGATAGAAATAGCACTCCTTTTGGTGAAACTGAGGGTGTAGACACTGCAGATGTGTTCTGAAGCTACAGTTATAATGGAGTATAATTTTATTGCACCCGGATAGTCACAGGGTGAGGAGTACATGCTATTATAAAATGTTTCAGTAATAATGAAGGGGGGTAGAAGAACGCAATTTGTGTAAATACTGTGTGTCCAAGAGAAAAGGAAAGATTGTGTTTTGAAAGTGCTGATGGTGTAGTAAAAATGTTAATGCATAGCAGCCTGAAATGTATTTATTTTAGGAATGCATCTTGCAAAATATTATGACTGTATATCTGAGAAGCATGTCAAGAATGGACATAATCAAGTGTTTGTCATATAAATCCAAAACGTGCCTTAACTGAAAGATGCAGGCACCTCAACAGAAAGCTTTACTGATGTCCTAATGTGCTTTTCACAGCTGTTTTTTGCACCATTTTGGAGATAATTGCATTTTTGCACTTCCTCTCTTAAACTCTGGAGAATTTGGAAAAAATCTGATTAAAGTACACTCACATGAACAAACATCCTGACAAAACAGTTACTCTGGTTGTGATGGAGAAATGAGGGCAGTTAATAGACAATGGAAGGGTAGTAGGAAAAGAAAGGGAGAAAAACGTACTTGAAGAACGAAGTATTCATGCAAATGTGCATACACACACACACACACACACACACACACACACACACACACACACACACACACACACACACACACACACACACACACACACACACACACACACACACACACACACACACACACACTCTCTCTCTCAGTAGATGCAATGTAGAGTGAAGGTAAGACACAAAGCTGTGGTGAGTACAGAAACTCTGCTGGCAATGCATGCAATGGGATGAGGTGACCAATTATAAATACACTGAATACACTAAAAACAAATGATGGGAACAAAAGTAAGGGTGCATTTTCAAGGCAAGATCTAAGGAGAGAAGAAGGAAGATAGTTATCAACAAATGAGGCAGTAAACATATGTGAAATGCTGCTTACACTGCAGGCAAACAGAGATTATCTCTAGGATTCAATAATGCCTACACTAAGTGTGCACCGTTCTGAGTGAACAGACAACACAGACATAACTCACACCGTCTTCCTCTAATTTTAGTTTTCCTACTGATATTCTTGCAGTTTTAAATATTGACAGGGATTCATAAAGGTTACCACAAAGTGGAGACTACATTTACACTTAGCATAATCTTTCTAAGAGAGGAGAAAGCACAAAAAATGTGATAGGAATATTCCTGAATACATATAGTGTACACTTAGTGTACGCGTGGTGTAGGCTTTATTGAATCTGGTCCAATACCTTTAGTCTAATGCAAAGTACTAAAATAATAGTTAAAGAAAAGAGCATGGGAAAAAGTCGGTATGGGAGCTCTCAGTAAATATGTTCCAAGTAGGTATGGGAGTTCTCAGTAAATATGTTCTAAGTAGGCATGGGAGCTCTCAGTAAATATGTTCCAAGTAGGTATGGGAGTTCTCAGTAAATATGTTCCAAGTAGGCATGGGAGTTCTCAGTAAATATGTTCCAAGTAGGCATGGGAGATCTCAGTAAATATGTTCCAAGTAGGCATGGGAGTTCTCAGTAAATATGTTCCAAGTAGGTATGGGAGATCTCAGTAAATATGTTCCAAGTAGGTATGGGAGCTCTCAGTAAATATGTTCCAAGTAGGCATGGGAGCTCTCAGTAAATATGTTCCAAGTAGGCATGGGAGCTCTCAGTAAATATGTTCCAAATAGGCATGGGAGATCTCAGTAAATATGTTCCAAGTAGGCATGGGAGATCTCAGTAAATATGTTCCAAGTAGGCATGGGAGATCTCAGTAAATATGTTCCAAGTAGGTATGGGAGATCTCAGTAAATATGTTCCAAGTAGGTATGGGAGCTCTCAGTAAATATGTTCCAAGTAGGTATGGGAGTTCTCAGTAAATATGTTCCAAGTAGGTATGGGAGTTCTCAGTACATATGTTCCAAGCAGGCATGGGAGTTCTCAGTACATATGTTCCAAGTAGGTATGGGAGTTCTCAGTACATATGTTCCAAGTAGGTATGGGAGTTCTCAGTACATATGTTCCAAGTAGGTATGGGAGTTCTCAGTAAATATGTTCCAAGTAGGTATGGGAGTTCTCAGTAAATATGTTCCAAGTAGGTATGGGAGTTCTCAGTAAATATGTTCCAAGTAGGTATGGGAGTTCTCAGTAAATATGTTCCAAGTAGGTATGGGAGTTCTCAGTTAATATGTTCCAAGTAGGCATGGGAGTTCTCAGTACATATGTTCCAAGTAGAGTTAAGACAGGCATGAAGGACAAACAGGTAAAGTATGGAATAGCTCAAATAAGAATAACAAAATAATGAGCGCAGAAAAAGTGCATCTTATCAGGGCCATTCTAATAAGCTGGTGTTACATAAAAGTACATTTTCACTAAATTTGCTGGTCTACAGTCCCTACAAAGAAACAAACTGACATGTCCCACAACTGTCCCTAATTTCACAGAAAGTACAGATTTTTTTTTTATATTTTGGTCTGCTCCTCATAAAATGTGTGATTTTTCAGTCAATTCATTGAAAAATGAAGTCACTAAAAATGACATTCTGAGTTTTAGATTTCATATACTTCAGAAAAAAAACATGCAAATGCAGATCCTGTTATCCTGTCAACTATCTAAGTTTATAACAGCAATAATTACAATCTGTCATAGATTTTTAGGTTTTGCTTCCCCATTATTTTTTGCCTTGTCCAGAATTATTGCACTAAGAGTTTGAGATGTATGCAAACTGATGATTGTTAAGAATATATCGACAGAAGGTGGCACCTTGCTACAACTCTACAAACAGTGCTAGCTCTTCTATAATAATCACTCTCCAGCTACGCCAGAATGGCGACCCTTACCAACTATATACATCCGTATATATGTGCATGAGTTTGTGTGTGTGTGTGTGTGTGTGTGTGTGTGTGTGTGTGTGTGTGTGTGTGTGCGTGCGTGCGTGCGTGTGTGTGTGTGTGTGTGTGTGTGTGTGTGTCTGCATGTGTGCATGTGAGCATATGTTTATCTGTATACATATATATATATATATATATATATATATATATATATATATATATATATATATGGTTTACCTTCATAATATTGAATGCCATAATGTCTAATGTTCATTTGATCGAAAAATAACATCTAAACCCAAATAACTGAATTATCAAAATGTCTCGAATCATTTCATTGAGAAAGCAATGAGATCACCTCTACTATTTTGAAGGGGGGCTACGCCCCCCTGCACCCCCCATGTGGGGGGTTGTGCCCCTCACACCCCCCCCACACTTATATATACCAACTCCGATATCGCACGACATTGTGAGTTTTGACTAATTTTGGTTCAACATTTTGATCATTTAACATTGTGTGTTCAACCAATTCAGGTTCAACCATTCAACATTCAATATTATCAAGGTAAACCTACATATATATATATATATATATATATATATATATATATATATATATATAGATATAGATACATACATAGATATATATATATATATATATATATATATATATATATATATATATAGGAGAGAGAGATAGAGAGAGAGAGGAGCTGTTTCATTAAATCGAATAAAAATAGATAAAAAATACATTGCAAAAAAAATGAACCAAAAGGGTTTCCATTAAATCAGCAAAGCCTAAAAAAAACAAAACAAAACAAAAAACATCAAAAACATTTTTGCATGGTTAACTCACCCTGCACCTTTCCACATAACCCTTGCTGCTTGTATATACCAACTATGAGATTGCACAAATGTGGAGAAAAAGGGAAATTCTCTTTCCCCACTGAATGCCAATCTCGAGCATTTGAACAAACATGAATCATCAAAAAACATTTAGACAAAATGGCATTTGAAAAAACAAATGAAGCGCTACACACATTTTATTCTCTCGATATATCTCTACATAGATAGAAAGATGTATATGTATGTGTGTGCATGCATGTGTTTGTGAGTTCATAAGTACTGTCTTTACACCCTGTGTAACTGTTACTGCTAGTGCTTAGAATACGTTGCCATGGAGTGCTGTCACAGCATACAGATGTGCCTCATACATCTTATCAGCCATTTGAACCCATGGGATGCTGTGTTGCCAGTGCTCGGCTGTTTTCTTTTAGTGGACCAGTCTATTCAACAGTAACTGAGTTTTCTACTATAGTCATTCATGCACAACTAAATAATTACTGTATACCAACCTTATATTTACTGACATGCTCAGCTACACTGACTGGGGTGATACGAAAAGGTGAATGCAAGGGTTTAAGATGGAGGCAGGAACAGCCCTGTGTCCCTATACTACCCCAATGTGAATAAGCACGTTAGTATGATGAGGATGGCAATGTGTGTGTTTCCGAGTGTTCCCAATAAACCAGCTCTATAAACCTTATGATAGCCAGTGTGAATAAGCATGTTAGTTGGAAAAGAGTGGTGCTGTGTGTGTTTCAGAGTGTTCCCAATAAACCAAGTTTATAAACCTTATGCTACTCCAATGTGAATAAGCATGCTAGTAGGAAGAGGGTGGCTCAGTGTGTGTTTCAGAGTGTTTCCAATAAACCAAGTCTATAAGAAGAGAATGACACAGTGCAGGTTGTCACCTGCTGCAAAACAGGAGGAAGAGAGGGACACTGTATATCTTATCAAGTGTTACCAGTAAAGCAGGTATGTAGGTATAACACTGTGTATGTTGTGGAGTGTTAAAAATAAAACAGGTCTATAGGAAGTGTGAGACATTGTATAAGCTCCTCACTAATGCCAATAAAGCAGGTACGTAGAAAGAGTGTGACAGTCTGTTTCTTGCCAAGTGTTACCAATAAAAAAGGTCTATAAGAAGTGTGTGACACTGTGCATATTGCTAAGTGCTACCAGTAAAACAGGTCTGTAAGAAGTGTGTGACACTGTGCATATTGCCATGTGTTGCCTGTACAACATGTTGTTCTTCTGAGTCCCATCATGTACTTTATCTGACTATATTACCTATGTCTGCTGTACATTGTTTGCCCTTTAACACTATAGAGCAGTTACTCTGTAGATCATGCAAGATGCTGTGTTGCACGCTGTGTCACATTGTGAGATTGCTATGCTCTGTGCATTGTAGCAGTGCCATGACATCTTATATGCCATATAAGTGCATGGTATTCTTATTTGTTGCCCTGCATGTCAAGCATTTCATCCAGTAGTGCAGTGAGCCCATGTTAACTGCAGTAATATTCTGTTTACAAAGCATGCCTCTGTCAGTACCATGGCTGAGATGTCCTCTGTCTTGTATGTTATAATCAGTGCAAGAACTTGTTCTAAATTCAGCTAGTGATTTATATAACCAGTTGTAAGATACACCGTTGTCTGCGTGGGTGTAATCATCATCAGAACCAAGGTTTGTTTTCCTAAATTACTGCATAAATTCTTAATTCTGGATTACTGCCCAGAAAATGACAGTCAAAAAATATAGTATTAATACTCACATCATTACAAAGTTAATGGGGACGTGGCTTTGGAATAATTAATGTAAACATGCATAACTTTGGGCTTAGTCTACTGAAGTAATGTGCAGTAACATATTTGCAGACACATCTATTCTAATTTAATTAAAATATTTAATGTTAAGAGAATTTAAAAAAAAAAAATATTTCATGCTTAGGTATATATTCATGCATGTTTTGCTCCTTTTAATTTATTGAGTTAGGAAGACCTTCTCGGATTCAGAAACACAGTACCAGGCATCACCTGTAGCTCAAATGTCAAATTATCCTTTAATAAATATAATTTAGTTATATATGCAGTATTATATATATATCACATTTATACATTTAGAATTTCACACGTGCAAATTTTGTTGGATGTCACTGAAAACATAATCATATGTAAAATATGAGTTTATCTTAGAATGACTTCACAACCACTCGAATGTGTTCTAAGATACTGAGCGACTAACATTCACGCACAATGATAGCAATGAACTATAAGAAACTGTATGGCCTCTGCAAGCTACTGGCATAATACATTTTCCAACTACTTATTAGGTTTTGACAGCCAATCAGTTTCTACTCCCCTTTGTCATTTTCTCATTCACTTGTGCATCCATAGTACAAATGAATGCAAAGCATTACCATATTTATTGACTGCAGAAACTAATTAGATTTGATATGTTTTTAGCATACATTAGTTATATTTTGATTGATCGCTGCATGAAAGCAAAACAAGTGTATTTGAGTCATTCATGCTATACAGAGTGCATGACTCATTCCTGCCTCATACACTCCAGCCCCTAGCATACTAAATGGTCTGTCTGACTGCTTTAAAGCAGGACTGCATTTACGCTGCAAGCCATGATTTCCAGCAGAAGTTATTTTCTTAAATTACTGCCTGTTACTGGCTGTTACAATAGCTTTACTTGTAGGCATCTAGTAAGGGAACTTGATGTTTGGCACATTACCTTTTTGACTTAACACCTTTTTAGCAGCACATGGATGTGTTATACATGCTGTGATGTCTTAAGTGACTGGAGTACTATACTTGCTCTGATCTACAAGTATGTTGGTAAGAAGAAATCACAGCCCATTCATGGTGTTAACATTACATTTATTTATTAATATCTTGCCCAACAGGCTCTGAAAATATAGAAAAGGCAGAATATAACAAAAGGAACTGAAAGAAACTAGATGCTTTAACAAAGCAGCATGAACTCCACTGCAAAAGTAAACTAACATTTTCATAACAACTTATGATTTAATACCAAGAAAACTTCCAAGAAAGTAGAAAATAATACAACTGCATTAAAATAGCATAAATTATTAAAATTAAATCACAACTGTCACATTATGCTATGATTCCCTATTGCACAACCAACAAAGGAATATATACACCAATTGCAAATGGTTGGCTTCTGAACTAACCATGAATGTAGTACATCAGGTAACAGCTTCCCTACTGTCAGCAGTTCCATTAATGTGTAACCACTCTCCACAGTCAGCCAGAGGATGGAGAATTCCATGAATGTGCATGTACACCCTCTGCTGTGCAGTATGGCTACAGACAACTAGATGCATTCAGTCTGCAACTGGAGTGTAAGTGAATCAAACCCTAGACTACACACAGTTGCTGATCCACAGTGTAGGGCCTTAATCCTCTGTGCCTGATATTGGTTTACCTGATTCCTGAATACAAAATGGCACCAGAATATGCACACATGTCCTGCATAACAGGACAGGGATAGATCCATGAGGAGGCGTAATGTGCATTTAGTAGTAGTATTAGTCATAGAATCAGTGGCAATAATGCCTTACAGACTGCCGTCTATTATTTCTTAATATACTAATATTGTTGAGTGTAACAGTACATTAAAAACAATATAGGATAGCAAGAAAAACACTACTGAATGTGAAGCTACTGACTACTACTGCTACTAAATGTATGTTATGCCTCCTTGTTTATATATCCATGTTCCCCTAAGGTAAAACAATCACCACAATGTTTATATGAAGTCTGGGGTGAGGGCCAAAGTTTTCTGCATGGGATAGCTTTGGTTGGCTTGCATGTCTGAGAATATAACTGATATCACAATGTTAGTTGATTCTTATACGGTTGATCCACTTGGCTTTTCATGACTTGATGTACAGCTCGCTGAAACCTGTCAGATATATTTTTTTCACAACCATTTCCTGCACATAGACTGATACATATTTTGGTTTTGTTTTCTGCCCTTATTATGCACATGCACTGGATGGTTTATTATGCACATGCACTGGCTGGTTTATTATGCACATGCAATGGCAGATTTATTATGCACATGCATTGGCAGGTTTATTATGCACATGCATTGGCAGGTTTATTATGCACATGCACTGGCTGGTTTATTATGCACCTGCACTGGCTGGTTTATTATGCACATGCACTGGCTGGTTTATTATGCACCTGCACTGGCTGGTTTATTATGCACATGCAATGGCAGATTTATTATGCACATGCATTGGCAGGTTTATTATGCACATGCATTGGCAGGTTTATTATGCACATGCACTGGCTGGTTTATTATGCACCTGCACTGGCTGGTTTATTATGCACATGCATTGGCAGGTTTATTATGCACATGCATTGGCAGGTTTATTATGCACATGCACTGGCTGGTTTATTATGCACCTGCACTGGCTGGTTTATTATGCACATGCATGGCAGATTTTGTTTTTTTGTCTCCATTTCCTTGGTCACAGAGCTGCCTACAGCTACTCGAGACACAGTAAGTTTAACTGCTCAAGCAGTTGCATGTTAGCACATAGCTGTGGGCATATTCAACTCACTAACCTGCAGAGTAACCATTATACTAGAGTCAGTAATGAAAGTTTATCCAGTATAAGGAAGTAAGAGCTTAAAATGACTTTTCTCAGAGAAATAAAGGGGGACAGTATTGTTATAAATACTACAGGATGCATTTCATGATCTTTGTCATGCAATGAACTAAACAATGCTTAATGTTACATATGGTGGTAGGGGGGGGTTACATTTTATTTTATGCAAGTTTGTAAGCATAACTTCCTGTCCTAACAACTCTCTTCTGCCATTATTTATAAATAGTTATAAAGTAAAGTGATAATGTTATGCCAAAGAAAATAAAATCATCTTCTGTTGAAGTACATTTGCAAGTATATATATATATATATATATATATATATATATATATATATATATATATATATATTACAGTTTAAAAATACATTTATATGTAATATAATATAATATAATATAATCAACTTTTGTTGAACTTCACATTTACAGGTTTTATATATATATATTTTGCAGGTTAAAATTGATTTCTATATTAAAGAAGAATATTGGATACTGTATTGAGTAATGATGTATAGTAAGTAACAAGGCGTTAATAGTAGTGTATACCTGTGCTTTTAAACGCATCTTTGTTGTACTATCTCATGTTGTCTAAAAATTTTTTTATTGCCTTGTGAATATTCATATTGTATATTTCTTTCTGTTTTTGTACTGTTAAATATCTTCCAACTTGAATTGTTAGTTTTTTTCTTATTTTTTAATTACTTTCCTGAAGATTCTCTCCTGGGGTCTCTGCTGAAAAAGGGCTCTCTGGGCCCAGTCAGACTAACCCGGTTAACAAATGTAAAATTAAAAATAAATAAATATAATATAATATAATATAATATAATATAATATAATATAATATAATACAGTATAAATACACTCACATACACACTGTGGATTTGTGAGCACACTGGATACAGATGTAACTGAAAATACAGGTTTTATTAAGTTTGCAAGTTGCTTTACTTGAGGCTCCAAAGCCATCGAAATGTCTCAGAGGTAAGACCTTTCCCTTACAGCTCCAGGGTATATGGTTCAGTCCTGACTTTAATCTAGCAGTTAGTGCAGAAGACTAAAGGTGTATGCTTTTAATGAGCTGTTTCCTGTCTTCCAGGGTTTGATTCCCTCAGCCTTCATTTTCCTGCTCTGTGACAAAAAACAAGTCGGTTAAACAGACTGTGCTCTGGGATAGGCTCCTCAGTGGTATCCTTGAACACCCCTCTAGTAACTACTTATAACCTAGAAAAATACAATCTCACCAACAGGAAATGTGCATGTACAGATTTTTCTACTGTTCAAGTAAAACTCCAAATACAAAATCACCTTCTGCTTCAGCTAATGTGAATTTGTTGTATGCTACAAATTAACATATTTCTCAATCCAAACAACTCCTTCCAGGTCCATGATTAGAGAATTTCTTTTGAGTTTACCCACTGTAGACAGTTGGAAACATGTTTCTTCCTCGGAATCGTTCTCCATGCATGAGGACTCACCTTTGAGGCAGCACAGTGACAGTCTCCGCTCAAACTCCAGTCCAGGACAATGAGCCTCTCCCACAAGACTTTAATGAGTGTCTAGTTAATGTGGTACAGAGGAAAATGGGTTTCCTTCTTGAGACTCAAACAAACTCAACTGGCTTAGAAAAACCCTCCTTTTATAAAGAAATTTCAGACTCACTCTCAGAATGACCCATTAACCCAACATGCACAAATTTCTCATGTATGTAATAGACAGTATTATTTGACTCAACTTAAAGAAGCACTATTATTTGTATATAATTTTCATCACTTGACTGCGGTGGTGGTGCTGCGGTAGCGTTGTCACCTCACAGTAAGACGTTGTCCCATTCAATTCTTAGCTACAGCGTCTTCTGTGTGGAGACATGCGTGAATGGGCTTACCTTCATTGAAGGTTGTGCGTCAGAGCTGGCAACTCAGTACGTAAAAATCTACTGCCAATCATTAGCAGACCGGAGTTCCGCTGTGGCGACCTCTAACCGGGAAAAGCTAAAAGATACAACAACAATTGCACTGTCAATGCTTGAAATTCAAAATACAACATTTTTTTTTTACAAAATCTACATCATATACACCATTTAGTACTCCAAAATGCTATATAGCCTCCTCTCAGTTCTGAATTGAAATGGAGGGGTTGTAGAATCTTAACAGCACATCCAACTACAGAAAAAAGACTGGCTTCATGTTTCTGACAGCTTAGCAAACAGCAAAATGCTAGAGCAGAATGCAGGCCAAAAAGTCACAGATGCAGTGTTACAAAAGTCTTAAGTACTTTACTCATGCAATAACAATGTTCTACACTATCACTATGTACTCGAAACAAATCACAACTTTTTCATTTACTGTTCTACAGCTGACCACTGCATCTGCCACCCCAAATTCTGACAAACAATCTCCTTGTGAGTCAAAGGTATTAACATTTAGGACAGATTTCATGGAAGTAAAACAAAAATAGTACTCAATTCTTTCTCAAACTCTATACTTAGTTTGTCTGAACTTGTGTCTGTTTTAATATTATATTCCATTAACATATGCTTGCTTTTCCATAATTTTTAATTACCTCAGATTTGGTACATATTAAACCAAATTTGTAGATTCTGTTTTTCCTTTCTCACATTGTTCCTGACAGTAAAGGAACTGTAACTGGTCACGTTGGTTCAGTTAATAGGCATTATTCTGTTCAAAACCAACATTAACGTCATTTTTAGAATCCTTGCCTCATACTGCATTTACACACATTTTACTTCCAGTGTTTTCTGTATCACTAATAAGAGTTCTCATCTCTATCATTTCACATTTTTCTTCATTTTCAGCATTTACCTTGGGATTCTTAGTTTGAAATTTTGAAAAATATCCTTTTTCTAAGGGCATGCCCTCAGTGTCTTGTAATGCTTTTTGGGCATTTTCTAGGGATATGAATATGCCTTCACTCCTAGAAGTGTTTCTATAGTACAGTCTATAATGTTTTCCCTCTCAGGACAAACTTCTTTATGTCTGTCTAGAAATTCTAGCATCTCTGGTTTCTGGATCTTATATAAAGATTCACCTTTCTGAGAGGTAACAATAGTTTATTTTCTTAGCTGCATTTTTCCTGCCTCGGTGCTATCACTCCCTCCTGAAGGGTTAGCCTCTTTCTATTACTTCAGCATGTTTATGTGACAGAATTGATCTGGTTTCCTTTAATTAATCGTCTTGACCTTAAACTCTGCCTCACTTATCTTTTCCAAGATTTCAAAATAGTCCTTGCTACGTAACTAAAATGTATTTTCAACTGACAACTACCAAGACTTTGCCACCTTTTTTGAATTCTCTTTCTCTCTATTTTTAATCATTCCTATTATATACTCTTTTCTGTTTTTTTTTTTTTCCTCCACTTCTAACATGTTCTCTTGCATAATGAAAATCACCAGTCTCAGTCGTTCTTGTAAGTATGGTGCTCTGTAATACATTTGAATGGCATTTTCTTCCAAGATCTCGGTACAACATCAGGTTGACATCTTAGACACCTACCATAGACGATATCAAACTGTGTAAACCCTGCTGATGTATGTAGCACCCCTCTTACTATAAAGATCAAATAGGACATCAACTGATCACAGTTCTTACCAACTGCTTCAGTTTTATGTTTTGACAAGCATTCCAATGTTTTATTGAACCTCTCTACAAAACCATCAGCCTGCAAATGGTAAACTAATGTTTTTAACTGTTTAAGCTGAAAATATTGGCACAACTGGTGCTCAATCCTTGATATAAAGGCTGTACCATGGTCATTAAGCATCTCCTTAGAAATACTTACTCTACAGAATTATAGCATCAGCTCTCCAGCAATAAACTTGGTATTATTTTTACCTAATGGTGCAGCTTCTGTAAATTTCATGTCATAGTTTACTGTGCCCAATACTTTCTGATAGCCACTGTTGAAGCTTATCAATGACCTAGCAATGCCCATAGAAATGTGCTCAAATGTCTTATCCTAAGAAGGTAATGTAATAAAAAGATTTATGAGTCAAGGCTGTGGAGTTGTTTTCTCACATTTTTGATAGAATAAGCAGACGTCTTCTACTTGATTTATAATGCCTAATCAATAAAACTGAACTAATTCTGCAGCCCTAGGTGTGTTCATTCCCACATGACATCCAAATACATCAGTGTATGCAAGTTTCATATCTACCTCCCTGTAAGGCTTAGGTACTAGTAACTGATGTATGAATTATTTCCTGTTACTAAGTATCCATTATGAGAGAACATTGTTTATTTCAACATAAGGGTAAGCCCATCTTGCTCTTTGTCACCTCCCAATACCTCTGCTATGATCTCTCTTGCTTTTACTAAGGTGTCATTTTCCCATTTAATTGTTATGAAGTTAACAGAGCTCACCTTTAGATCTTCTAAATTTGGATCATCCTCTTTAAGTTTGTTTCAAAGTGGAAGGTTCAGCTCTTTCTTCTCCATCATATACTGGAACATGTTCTTCCATTTCTAAGTATTCTTCCACAATGGTAGCTATAAAGAAAACTTGTCTTCATTTTTTATTTTGTCTTCACTAACATGTATTTGTTGCCTGCATACCCTTTCTACTTGAGTTTTATATTTTAAACTAACATGAATGCATTTAAGACACAGACCAAATGGTGATTCGTATCCCTTTTCTTTATTATCCTAACCTTTCTCCTGGCTGCTGTGTATCCCTGGCCCTAGCAGGTCTGCTTTTTTCAATCTTTCAACCTCTTAACCTGCTGTTGACTGGTGAATCTACCTGCCTGCCCTATAAGGACCACTCTCAAAACAAAAGAAAGCCATCTCATCTGCAAGGAAGTTACAATCCTACATTCAAAACCCTTCCATCTATAGAAACAGTGAAAGCATGTTTCTCCTCTCACACAGGCTCTGAAGCTGAACTGTATATTTTTAAAAGACTACAAACAAGTATCTGTAGTCCAGTTTGCTGTGTGAAACCTCCCTCCTGAGCCAGTTACCCACCAGCCATACCCCCCTCCTACCCCATAATAAGATTATCTGCTTTAACATTGTTTACTCCAGCTGTGTCCTACTTCTTCTATTCCTCTATTTTAGTGCTGCCTGTAGTTGCAACCTTTGACCACTAGGTGGTTCTCTACACGAGGCTCTGTAATTTCTCCTAACTCTCACCTCACTTGTATTACTTACAGTCCACCCTGCACCTTCTTCAGTGTATCTGACTCTACTCTATCTTGCCCCTCTCCCTCCTTCTGTAGTCTTTAGCCCAGCCCTATATACCTTGCCACTGTTTATCTTAAACTTGTGCTACCTCTTACCTAGAACTTCTAACTGCTCCACTATAATCTGCTGGTCACAGATTGACTCTGGGATCTCTTCCTTCACTTGCTCTATAATTGCTATCTTTGCTTTCTCCTTTAACCCATACTTCCTTTCCTTTCTCTCTTGATCAGACTCCTGATCTTAACTTCCCCCCTACCTGCCCCATCTACTTTTGTCACTTTAACTCTAATCTGTTCCCCTCCCACTTACCACAGTCACTCTTGCAATTTCCTATGGACATCCTCTCTTACTAGTACATCTGCTTGGGTTTTTGCCCCGCCCTATCCCCTCCCACTTTACTTCATATCCTTCCCAAAATGCTTAAAGGTGGGCAGTCCTGCTTGGCTCCATCTTTAGTATCCTAACCTTTCTCCTGGCTGCTGTGTATCCCTGGCCCTAGCAGGTCTGCTTCTTTCAATGTAAGTGTTTTTTTCCTGAAGGTGTTAAGATTGTTTACCTGTATACATTAACTGGTGCAGTGCTCATTCTTAGTGTTTTTCTGAGGGTTCTTTGATTGCTTATCTGTTTATTATCTGCTACAGTGCTAGGTTAATGGATATTTAAACTGTACTTTTCTGTTAGAAAAACTATACACATCTTAATGATAATTGATACTTTAGCACTTACTATAGTACTGCGTTGGCTGAGCCCCGGCAGTTGTGTCTGATATTTTTTGTGATTAATGTAGCCACATCGTAATTACTTTCATTTCAGTATGGAAGCGCTACTATTATATGTCTAAAGGAGTATATCGCAACTATTTACGTTCCTTTAGTTACATAAGTGCTTCTCATCAAAACACTAGTCAGAGCTTCCTGTAATTCCCAGCTCCCTTGTAATTGCGTTGGAACTTGAGATTGTTCAGCATGACCACTTTATACCAATATGGTAGGACTTCAATCAGCAGCAGGTCTACAGGACTAAGCTCTCTGTTTTTGAATTCATCTGCCTGCATCCTTTTTGCACCTTTAAACTACATTAGTTGGAAACTCTCTAAAACATATTAGTGGGTCCAGCTGCATATTGGCATTCCCCATGTGGCTTTAAAGTATGCCACTCACCTCGCTTCAACAACGTAGAGTTGCCAGGAGCGATATCCAGCTGATTCTAAACTGTGCACTTGCTGCGGTACATGGATATACCTCACCTTATTTCATTTTGTGCTCCATTTCCAGATTCATTACCACATTTTACTAAGATTACAGTGTCGCTAACTTGCCGTGCCCCTCTACATGAGCCTCGCTCTATCTGTGCATCTCCACTTGTAGTGATGACTATTATAGCTGTATAACACTGGCATATTGCTTGTATTCTTAACTGTTTATACCTCCTGCATTCCTATCCACTCGTAGTAGAGGCTACAATTGTTGCTTAACACTGGTTAACTACGGGTGCATTTCTAACTGGGCTGAAGTCTCACTCGCTGAGACCGTTGTAGCATATGTAGCAATAGCCTCTCTCTAGATTTTCCCTCTATTTTGGACAAACACCCTCTTTACTTTATGTTCATCACATATATTAACACGATGAATTTGCTACCTGACATTACCTGTTCTACAATATAATGTTGTCTACAGTATTTAATTTTGGACTGTGTGTACTGCCTGTTTTTTTGCTTAATATTTAATCAGCCTAATTCCTTAGTGGAAATAATTGTAATATCGATTTGCTGTGCTACTCTATTCTCTAGAAACTGTATTTATCTGATTGGCTTTCTGGATACCAAATTTTGTGTACCTGCTTGTTAACTACTAGGTTCCTGAGTCTATTAATTTCTGTTCTGAGATGACCTAGTAAAATAGTGCTGCTTTATGATGTTACTCACTGCATTTTACTATTACAATATTAGTAAGTGATTAATACTGAGTCTTGTTACTCACTTTTGTTAGCTATTAGAACAATAGTAAGTGTTTAATACTGGATCTTGTATATCACCTACACGTGGTAAGATATGACTAGACATTATTATGAGCCTGTTGGCATCTAGACTTGTAGTATTCCTAAGCTTTGTGTTGCTTTTCTTAGTAAGAGTTAATGTGTAAAATGAATTTTATTAATATATTTGTCTAACTTCCTAAACTATCTTTGTCTAATTGCTGCATGCATAGCTGTTGTTTACTTAATTTGCTTTTTTTCTCCTCTCAAAACCTACCCAGCTTTCATCCTCTTAACCTGCTGTTGACTGGTGAATCTACCTACCTGCCCTATAAGGACCCCTTTCAAAACAAAAGAAAGCCATCTCACCTGCATGGAAGTTACAATCCTACATTCAAAACCCTTCCATCTATAGAAACAGTGAAAGTATGTTTTTCCTCTCATACAGGCTCTGAAGCTGAACTGTATATTTTTAAAAGAATACAAAGAAGTATCTGTAGTCCAGTTTGCTGTGTGAAACCTCCCTCCTGAGCCAGTTACCTAGCAGCCATACCCCCCTCCTACCCCATAATAAGCTTCTCTGCTTTAACATTGTTTACTCCACCTGTGTCCTACTTCTTCTTTTCCTCTATTTTAGTGCTGCCTGTAGCTTTAACCTTTGACCACTAGGTGGCTCTCTACACTAGACTTTGTAATTTCTCCTCTCACCTCACTTGTGTTACTTACAGTCCACCCTGCACCTTCTTCAGTGTATCTGACTCTAATCTTGTCCCTCTCCTTCCTTCTGTAGTCTTTAGCCCAGCCCTATATACCTTGCCACTGTTTATCTTAAATTTGTGCTACCTCTTACCTGGAACTTCTAACTGCTCCACAATAATCTGCTGATCACAGATTCACTCTGGGACCTCTTCCTTCACTTGGTCTAACCCGCTCCATTCGCCCTGCGAGCTCACTCCGCTCCCCTACCCTACCCACAAATTCCACCCACCTCAGTACATCTGTACTTATACCTTCTTGGCCACACCCCCATTCTGTGTCAACCTATAGACTACCCTATCTTGTTACATACTTAACAGTTAACTCCTAATTAATTAGTACCTCTTTTTATCTAATCCTCTCTATTCAACCGCACCCATTACCTTTCCTTACTACTCAAATTTTCATCCCACTGCCTCAGCTTTCCTTTCACCTTAACATGTTTATCACTGCCATACCTAAACTCTTTTACTTGTTCCTCTTTCTTATAATTCTTCCCTCTCTGCTTATATCGCATGTCCTCACCAGTTATGAATACCTAAACCATACTAGTTTTCAACATCCCTTAAAACAATAAACTCACCTCTCCCTTTCATCTCCACCAATTCATTGTAACAAAACATCTTCATCATCCTACCTTCTACCTCAGTTTCATAGATTAATCCACATTAGGTAAGTCCAACTGAGAAAACCATACTGTAATTTTTCCAAGCTCTTAAAACACTCACATACACCACAGCAACACCTACTTCTACATGGTGACATTCATCCTAATCCAGGCCCAAAACATACCATCCCTGATTCCCAACCTTTCCACACCACTTCTGAAACACCAGTTAGTGGCCCCAACTCTCTTCTCATAGCTCACCTTAAAATACATAGCTTAAACAATAAAATTACACAGCTACATGCACTATTAATTTTATATTATTTTGACATCCTATGTCTAACAGAAACGTGGTTCAAGCCAGTAACTAGCGACAATGATATAATACCACCTGGATATAATATCCTGAGATGAGATTGTCTAAACAAAGAATGTGGTGGGGTAGCAATATTGTATAAATCTGAATTACAAATTACAACATTGGATACTCAACCTCCCACTCTTAACAATGCTGAAATCTTAATCACTAAGCTCCAGATTAATACAAATAAATCCTTATACATTATCTGTGCCTATATTCCTCCAAGTAATAACATTAATACTCTTGAAAATTCACTTAGCTGGTTGTCCACAACCATACTCCTTGGAGATTTTAATATCGATTGATATTGCTGTACTTCAGCCAAACCTACTACTCACATAAACCTTTATGGCTTCTATTAAACCATCACCTTTCCTACCAGAACCCACAAACCTAGCAATAAAAAAGTAACTTAGACTGCATATTAGTTAATAGTAATCCTCTCCTATATAAAACAGGTACATTACCTGATGATATTAGTGACCACTCTCTTACCTTTATAACTAGACAAAATACCACTATTCCCAACCAAACTACCTTTAGGACTACCCGGAACAAGAAAAATCTAAACCCAGACAGCTACCTAGCTGAGCTCAAAGCTTGCAACTGGTCACCCCTAAAATACCTACCTCTTGATGAAGCGGTGTCATACTTTAAATCCAAATTCCTACTAATTCTTGACTGCCATGCCCCTTCTTGTACAGTCAGAACTAGGAACAAACCTGCTCCTTGGCTCTCCAAAGAGACCAGGCAGGCACAAAATGCTACAGAGAAATAAGATTTGCTCCAAATGGAGATATACAAAAGACCCTACGGACCATCAAAACTTTAGACAGCTTAGAAACACTATTACAAAACTAATTATTCTTGAGAAAAAAAAATATTACCATAAACTCCAACAAACCCAACCGCATAGTCCACAAAAATTCTAGTCAGGCATTAACAGGCTACTTCATCCAGGTCACTCCAAAACTCCTACCCCATCTAACTTGACTCAGAACACTCCCATCCAAATTGCAGATACATTTAACAAATTTTTCTCGGAATCAGTCAAATCACTAGCAAATACCTTATCCCCAGCTAGCACCACTACACCACCCTCAATAGCTAATAATCCTCCTGCATTTACTCTACAACCAGTGCCAACATCACTCGTCCATACACTTCTTCAAAAACTTAAACCTTGTACTCCATCAGCTGACCTCCTCTCAGCCGAATATCTGCAAATAGCAGCTGGTGTACTAGCCTATCCTATTTCCATCTTAATAAACAGAACTATTACAGAATGTACCATCCCTTCTCTCTGGAAAGTCTCACATATAATTCCATTGCATAAGGGTGGTAACTCAACTGAACTCGCTAACTTTCGACTTATTGCCATACTCTCTTTAGCAAAACTCATGGAGAAATGTATCCACCGGCAGCTACTTGAGCATCTTCTACAAAACAAGCTACTGGCTGACTGCCAGCATAGCTTTAGGCCATTCCACAGCACTACAACTGTTCTCTTATCCTTCTTTGACTGTATTAATAGAAATCATAATAAGAACTTGCTTTCCTCTGCTCTCTTTATAGACCTCTCTAAAGCCTTTGACATGGTTAATCATCAATTAATGTTAGATACACTACAATCACTTTCCTTAGATACTCAGGCAGTCAAATGGTTTAAGTCATAGTTAGGTAACAGACAACAGGCAGTCCTCTGGGCCAATAAATTATCTACTCATCTCCCAGTCACTCTGGGTGTCCCACAAGGCTTCATTCTGGGACCTCTCCTCTTTTCTATTTTCATTAATGATCTGAAAACTACCCTCCCTCAAACCACCTGCATACAATATGCTGACGACTCAACATTAATCTGTGCCGCAGCCTCTTCAGCTGAACTCCATTCCAGTAAACAAAGAGTACTTACCTTAGTTGAAAACTGGTTCCATCAACGCTGCCTCCTCCTTAACCCCAAAAAAAACTAAACTATTACTGTTCACTCCCACACAGAAGTCTACCTCTATTAATTTCACAATTACATCAAATAATAGCACTGTAATAGTACCCGACACAACCACCAAACTCTTAGGTGTAACAATTGATCATAATCTTAACTATGACACTCATATAAACTTAACCATCAAAGCAATTAATAGAAAACTTGGTTTCCTCTACAGGCTTAAACCCTTTCTTACACCTCTGCCCGACTACTATTGCTCAAACTCATCTAATCTCCACCCTACTCCATGCCTCCCCCATTTATAGCAACCTATCTAAAACTAATTTAAACAAACTGGCAACCTCCTATAACAACATCGCCAGATTTGCCACTGGCTCCCCTTTTAGAACCCACCACTGCCAAAATCTGAAACAGCTAGGATGGCTGGAATTTCAAAACCAGGCTTTTCTTCAGCAACTTACTATCACTTACAAGGTTCTGTACCATCCCACTAATACTCCTGTACTCTGTAATCTTATTAGTCCTTATGTAAATCTCAAAACCCTATGCTCAGCAAATAAGTTACTAGTTGACACCCTTAAATCCAATAACAAATCTGGTGACTGCCTGTTTACTAACTTTGTTGGAAACACTTGGAACAGACTTCCAAATGATATAACTTCCCTTACATCTACTCCACTGTTTAAGAACCAACTAAGAGTCTTCCTTAAATCCCAATGGTTATGTACATGTTCTAAACCAGACTGACACCCTCTCCCCTTGCTAAAATACCTCTAAAACTGCCTCAACACTTATATCCATTTTTTATTTCCTTCACTATTTGTTTAAGATGCTCTACAATTTGTTCTAGTTTTAATTCAGTATTTTCTGTTCCCAGTCAAACTACTACTTAATAAAAACTAGCCTTTTCAGATATTTTGTTACATGCCATGCCCTGTGTACATCCATGTATACAAGATGTTTGTTACATGCCATGCCCTGTGTACATCTATGTATATAAGATGTTTGTTACATGCCATGCCCTGTGTGCATCTATGTATATAACATGTTTGTTACATGCCATGCCCTGTGTGCATCCATGTATACAAGATGTTTGTTACATGCCATGCCCTGTGTACATCTATGTATATAAGATGTTTGTTACATGCCATGCCCTGTGTGCATCTATGTATATAACATGTTTGTTACATGCCATGCCCTGTGTGCATCCATGTCTACAAGATGTTTGTTATATGCCATGCCCTGTGTACATCTATGTATATAACATGTTTGTTACATGCCATGCCCTGTGTACATCTATGTATATAAGATGTTTGTTACATGCCATGCCCTGTGTACATCTATGTATATAAGATGTTTGTTACATGCCATGCCCTGTGTACATCTATGTATATAAGATGTTTGTTACATGCCATGCCCTGTGTACATCTATGTATATAACATGCTTGTTACATGCCATGCCCTGTGCACATCTATGTATATAAGATGTTTGTTACATGCCATGCCCTGTGTGCATCTATGTATATAACATGTTTGTTACATGCCATGCCCTGTGTGCATCCATGTATACAAGATGTTTGTTACATGCCATGCCCTGTGTACATCTATGTATATAACATGTTTGTTACATGCCATGTCCTGTGTACATCTATGTATATAAGATGTTTGTTACATGCCATGCCCTGTGTACATCTATGTATATAAGATGTTTGTTACATGCCATGCCCTGTGTACATCTATGTATATAAGATGTTTGTTACATGCCATGCCCTGTGTACATCTATGTATATAACATGTTTGTTACTTGCCATGCCCTGTGTACATCTATGTATATAAGATGTCTGTTATATGCCATGCCCTGTGTGCATCTATGTATACAAGATATTTGTTACATACCATGCCCTGTGTGTATCTATGTGTACAAGATGTTTGTTACATGCCATGCCCTTTCTACATCTATGTATATAAGATGTTTGTCACATGCCATGCCCTGTGTGCACCTATGTATATAAGATGTTTATTACATGCCATGCCCTGTGTGCATCTATGTATATAAGATGTTTGTTACATGCCATGCCCTGTGTGCATCTATGTATATAAGATGTTTGTTACATGCCATGCCCTGTGTACATCTATGTATATAAGATGCCTGATAAATACTAGCTATTCATTTCTTTTTACTTTCCATGTCTAACCCACTGCACTAAATCTGCTATACCTATTCTTCTATAGTTATATCAACTGCTCTAAATCTCTTTACACCAAGTCTAATATAATTATTTTTTTATTTATTTTTTTTTTCTTGCTCTTTTTCTTAATATTATTTCATTTTCTCATTTCCCTTTTTTCCTCTCTTACCTACTAACATAAATTAAATCTATGGTAAAGTGTTTTTTTTTTACATTAATCTATTGTTATAATGTTTTCTTTAAGTAGATGCTTTGCATCTTTATTCACTTTATTTAATACTGTTTTGGAGCTTTTCTCCCCGGGTCTCTACTGAAAATGGACATATATCCAGTTAGACTAGCCCGGTCAACAAATGCAAAATAAATAAAATAAATACAATTTTCTCCACTATTAAATTGTTTCTTGTTGGCTAAATTCTCCGTTTCAGTGCACCCTTGCTGCTTAGATTCTTCACTTTTAGGCCTTTCGATTTTAGTTTGACAGATTGTTCAGAATTCTGCTCAGGTTGTGCATTTTTTAAACCTCTTAACTTTTTTTGCTTGCATCCCCTTAGTATGGACATTCCTTCTCTTCAGTCCATCTAGTCAGCTTTGTTCCCCTATTTGACAACATTTTCAGGCAGTAATGTTTTTCTGTGCAACACCTTTCCTTCTACTGGCTCTGTTCATCCAGACTGCTCTGCCATAGGACATACATCTGCTTTCATATAAATGTGTTGCTCTGCCTACCTCTTCTTCACTAACTGGAGCTTCGCTTAAGTGATGTTTTTTTTCTTTCAGGTATGTACTTATACATTTCCTGTATATTTAATGCAAAGTTCTTGGAGCTTTCACAGGCCCTTTCTTGGTGTTCTCTTCCAAATTAATATTGTCATATCTATTTTAATGCAGGGAGTGTTCTGTATGCTCTTATTTCAGGATTCTGATTGCTAAATGATAAAAATAATCCCATAAATTATCTCTGTATCATAATTCCATTAGAAGTTTCTAGGCTAACTCCTTTTTCTTTGCTCTGATCTGATATTTCTAAATATCTGTCAAAAGCACCATTCTGTCCTAGCCAACCCCTTCAGGTTTCATTCTAAGGTAGTTTCTTTACTGTTAAGGCTATCTTTCTGAAGAAAATCTTTAAAATAGTTCCCTTCTTCTCAGAACATCAACAGGGATCTAAACTGGAGATTAACTCAGACACCACTGCTACAGGATGTATTACTTTTCCTATGATGGTCAGAAACTCTGTTGATGTAAAGATATGTCCTTTTTTGCCTACATGAACACAAATTACCCTGCCTTCTGCTTCTTGTTTAGTTTATACTTTCACATATACTCCTGCATTATTAATAAAGGCTGAATGCATACATCCAGATTCTAAAACTATTGAACACATAAGCACACAAAAATCCTCCTTGTAATTAATCTTTCGTAGTTGACTCACATAGGGTATATAAAACTATTTACTGTTATACTTTCCTCTAGAATTATTAAAATGGTTATACATTACTTTCTAGACTGTTCAATGTAACATTGTCCATTTGCACACATGCAGTTTTACTGTCATCTATGCAATTACTATTTTGTTGTCAGTTTCTTATTCTGTATAGTTATTTCTTTAATGTGCAGTATACTTTTTATGTCCTTTTCATCTTTTGTAATATCCATTTGTACTAATACTAATTAATGTTTTCCATTTCTTGATTGTGACTGTACTTGCTTGAGTCCTGGGATGTGACTGAAAAGTGCCCCTGGACCAGATCACTCAGCCATTTAAATGTAAATAAATACATTGTTTCATTGATATGATCAAGCTACCTGAATCCAATAAAATGTGTTCCCTGCATAAATATAGCCATTCCAGAGTTACAGAATCCAGGTTCAGTAGATACAACAATCTGCTTTATCATATTTCATGGATATTTCTTTCTCAGCGTGTACTTCAGACCTTTGGACATTCCTCACAGCAACATTTTTGCTTTATGGATATGTTTTCTGGCTACAATACCTTTCTTCCCTCACCTGTAAAAAAAGCTAGCTCAGTAACAAGCACATTTGTGTTTCAGAGGTATGACTGACTTGATAACAAGCGGTTTAGGCTTAAATACAGACATTTCACTTTCAAAGAAAGTATCATTTGATAGAACATGTTTAACTGCAAAAATGTGTTTATTTACACTTTTCACTTTGATACACAAACATTCTTATATGAACAGGCAATGCTCTCTCAAATCTGTCATCAGCAAACAATTCTTTCATTTCTACCTTATCAGGTATCAGGTTCTAACCACAGTATGACAATATGTTTAAGACTGAACGTTTGAACTCTTGCCGTTTTACAGTTGTCTAAAGTCCAACAGAAATTTAATTTGCCTTTTTTGAATAATGCCTTCTCTAGCCAAAATTATTTTAACTTCTCATAATCCAAGTAATTGGTACCCTTATTTTCTGTATTTATACCTTTAAATTATCTCCATCCAGTTGTGAAGAGATCATTTTACAATTTCATTTTTTTCTCCTTTCTGTTATTTAGTAACATAGCATTCAAAAGTGATCAAGTATAACTGCATATCATCTGACATGGACAGTTTCTTTAATGGTATATATTTAGGATTCATTAATGCACTAGAATAAGGTTCCTATGCTCCTTGTCCATAGTTATTTCTCTCTGCACCACAGTTTCAATCGAAAATTTCTCCATTTAATTTGGTTCTACAAATACCTTAGTAGTACACAGGCAAAGTTCTGTATTTAGTACCTGCAACTGGCTCACTGAGCTCACTACAGGTTTACCACAGTTTATTAACTAGATTGGGATGCAACACAAATGCACAGACTTAATTTCTCAAGACAGGGAGAAAGACAGTGTTAGGAAACTTCATATTTCATTTCAAGCCTCTTAACTTTAGTTGAATTACAGCAAAAACAATCATTTGTAAAATGGAAAACAGACACTGGTTTCAGCTCATTTTAGGATCATAACATGTCTCTCCGTTGTAGGTTATTAAAAATATATATAAATAAAGAAGTTAATACTGGAGCTGAATGACACACAGTACTACTGCTTCCATCAAATACTGTCATCAGACCTCTCAACCATCCATACATTGGAGTAGCATTCCTATTTTCAGGCCTGATTTAGGATGTCCCTACTTTTGGATGTGTGCCCCTGTTTTCCAGCTTGATTTAGCTGTTCATACAATTTTCGGTATCGCCCTCATCACATGTAATTTTTGAAGCTGTCTAATATTTAGAAAACCACACTATGAGACCAATATACTAGTGGCAACACTAAATTAAGAAAGAGGAAACATGTTATAAATCCCTATTACTGATCTTGTGTGGTAGAGTTTTGTGATACAGTTTATTAAAATCTACAGATTTTACGTGGTCTCTTGGATAATGTGCTTGCATTTTTCCATAATTTTTGACACACTCTGTTTTTTAAACCTGTTTCTGAATGCTATCCCACATTCCTACTGGAGGTGGAAAAAATTGTGCTTTTTGGTATATGCACATTTTATGCTAATTAGATGTGCAGATTTTGACCTGGATGTTTGTATTTTTCAAGAGCCTTTGTTCCTGTTGTCAATATCTGCAGGTTTAGAAGTATGACGGATACCAGATGCAGTATTTTAAAAACAACAGATATAAAAGTAACTGAAAGTACAGCTTTTATTAAGCTTACTTATTCATCTCACAGATTGCTTTTATCACAGTCACAAAGCATATGTTGAAAACTATATATAGTTTAGCTAACAGAACATGTCCACATAAAAATATCCATTGTTCAGGAAAAAAAAGCCCAAGTACAAAACTAACTTCTTGAGCAGCTTAGGTGAATTTGCTGTAGGCTCCAAATAAATCTCTTTCTCACCCAGAACATCCTATTCTAGACTCACAATTGCACAGTTCATTTAGAGCTTCCCACTCTAGGCAGCTGGAAATGCCTCATCTTATCAGCAGCCCTTCTCTGGGTATGAGGACCCACCTTCAACTCAGGCACAATGAGAATCTCTACTCACACTCGAGTCCAAGACAATGAGCCTCCCCAAAAGACCTTAGTGAATATGGTACCTAGGATAATGAGCCTCTCCAAGAGACTCTAGTGAATATGGTAGTTGGGAGATGGCATAATGGTTAAGGTGCTTACATCATAAACACAAGGTACAAGGTTTGATTCGCACCATTGAAAGGAAATCGGTTAGGCTTAAAATGACCTGGAAAGGCAGCTAGCCTAGGAGCAGACAGTGAGCCTCCCCAAGAGACTCTAGTGAATATGGTACCCATGTGAATGAAACTCCCCTTTGAGACTCTAATGAATCTGCCAAGGCTTACAAAAGCCCTATTTTTATGCAATAACAAATTATATAATTAATATCATAATGAATGACCTATTAAGCCAACATGTAGGAATTTCTCCTCTAATACATAGATGCCTACTGCTCTTAAAGAAGCAATATTACTTCCATGCTATTTACATGGTACACCAAGCCATGCTTTAAAAACTCAGTGTGCATAATATATTTACATCACATAGAACAATCAATGCTCCAAACATATTGCATTTTATTTAGTATTTATATAAAACCCATGGTATGAACCATTAAAGACATAGGTTTTCAGGATCAGAGTGCTTTCTTTCTTTCTTTTTTTTTTTGCAGATGCTTCCTTGAAGCATTTCTCAATAAGGTCATTACTACTGAGTCCTACATACCTGTACTGGAAGAGCAGGTTTGGTCTCAGAGAGAATGTCTCATATAGAACAAGATGGAAAGGCAGATGACAGCAGGCACTGTTATAGAACAAGGGTACACAGCATGAAGGGCACGAAGAAGGGCAGCAGCAAATAATGTGAAAGACAGAGGAACATGCATGAAGTCAAAATTATTTCTCAGTTCTGTTGATAAAATAACTTAATGAAATAAACCATGGTGACATCATTTAACAGATAGCTGAAGAAAAAGAATGACGATCAAACATCTTGACAAGCTGGTATCAACAATTTAATCTAACATGACTTCTATAATGCACACCTGACCTGCCTACTGCAGCATGCCCAATGAAATGCAAGGAAAGCAAGACAGTGATGTCGGTTGGGAGGGTGGCCTAATGGTTAAGGTGTCTGCCTTACACACACAAGGTTCAGTGTTTGAGTCTCACAAGGGATAATTGGCTAGGCTTAAAATGACTCGCAAGCGCAATTAGCTTAGTACTAACCTATAAGTGGCTGCATTTATACAAAAGGAGCGTGTACTTTCTTATGACCTACTCATTGTTAATGTATTTTGGAAGTTCTTCATTGCATCTCCTTATTCCTCACCTGAGGGATGTACAGTACATATATGTTTTAACTGCCATAGAGTCCATTACATAAAGTCCTCAATTCCTGCCATCCCTTAAACCTTGCACCTCTTAATATATTCAAGCAATATGTTACGTATTATATTATGAAGGAGAAAGAAATTAGTAGTAGTGGTAGTATTTTTAAGCACCCATGTTTTTTAGATACTCATACCCTCACTGCAAAACATATCACTGTGTTTTTTTGTTTGTTTTTATTATTACTCATGGGACATATAATATATTGTTAAATATGCATGATTCAGTGTATTTTTTAGACAACATTTCTGTCCAAGTAAGGTATACCACACAGTATAGTTTCTATAATTTTACACAACATGGTTAAATGCAATGCACCAAACTGTTACATCTGAAATGTAAACATCTTACTCCTTTGTTAGAAGACTGGAAGAAGTTAAAGGTACTTCATACATAATGAGACATTATAGATATTAACCATTTTCAGTAACATTTGCACATAGCTAACTGGTTACAAAAAGGGGGCTGAGCATATGAACAAGATTCAAACATAGCATCTTTTGTCCATTGCAGCAATAAAATAGTTTTAAATGTAAAGTATTTAACTGATAGCATTGCTCAGTGGCTAGCATTAATTAAGCTTGAAAAAAAATAAAATAAAATAACCCCACAGAGCTTTGTTTTGTGTAAAGTATTAACCACAGTCGGCACTAACCACAACCAAATGGGGAAGAGCAGTATTAGATCCCATATCCCTCAATGCAAAATATTATGGATAATATATGCAGACACAAAATGAGTTAGATGGGTTTACTTTACAAACAGAATTACAAAGCATTTTCAGTATAATCGACAAAGGTTCAGTGAGGAAACTTGCATATGTTCCCCATGATGATTTGCAGCATGAGCTATTTGGAGTTGTGGGGTATGTGCAGAAATGTCATTTGAACTAAACACATTTATATGTTTTTCCTTTGCTAACTGAGTCAGACACATTATGTATCATTCACTGCTACTGGTCTTTGTCTCTAAGAAACGGAGTCCAGCACATAAGTGTTAGCACAATCAACATATCACTAAGCTTACTACATGTATGATTTCTCTCAAGTCTGAATACTTGAACCAAGGACCAGGCAATTATACTGAATTTTCTTTGTAAACATATATTATGATATGCAGTCATTCACACTGCAGCTGCCTCATAACACAGGACTTTTCTTTTCCGGGATGGTAGCCTGAGAAAACTGCTGAATACTGTATCAAGTAACTGTTCCTAAGTCTAATAGCTTATTCTACTATTCCCAATTCTGGACTCCAGTCAGGTCTCATAGTTCTCCATAAGAGTACCTGTAAAGTAGAAAACACTTTCTTTGAGGTCATTAAACTGTTTCTAGATGATAGATATATGAGTTTCCAATGAATGACTGCAGCAAACAGTATATTAATCATAAATGGCTACATCTTGTTCTCAGAACTAAAATGTCACCAGAGCTGAGACAAGAAAGTTTCCCAGGAAGGCTTCAGTTTAAACGGATACCAGCTTTGCATGTGAGGAAGTAACTGTCACTGAGGAAAAACATAAGTCACCTGTCAGTCCACAGACCTAACACATCTGGTCGGCATCATCTGTACTCATTAACATGTTGCTAAGACCTGGAACTCTTTATCTCTATTCATCTGGTCAATACCCTCCTTCCCATCCTTCAAAACCATCCTGAAAGACTTCCTAACCAAAAGCAGCCTTGTTTTTGCTCAACACCACGATAAACTATATCCCAAAATGTGAACAAATACCTACTCATACCTTATACCGCCTGACTCTCCCTCTTCACTCACTTTATTATTTCTATCAGTTCTTCTCCCTTGACTTTCTCTCTAAATATGCCACACACCTGCTTTTTTCTCACTCTGTATTGCTCCTGTTTGTATTATACTAACTTACCTTTAATTTCTCTGTAAACTGGCTGAAACTTCTCTAACTATTAAATCATTGTCATATACCTCGTATCTATTCTTAACCAATGTTTTCATATTATGCCTAATCTGTATAATTATTTAAACTGCATTTGCTTTTATATTATCTTTAAAAACTGAAAAATTATTATTCTTAAATGCTTTGTAATACTTGGGAACTTTTCTTTCCATGTATCTGCTAAAAATGGGCTCCTACCCAATCAGACTTTCCTGGTAATTAAATGCCAATAAATAAATAAATAAATTTATTAATTAAATAAATTAATGAATAAATTAAATAAATAAATAAATAAGTGGCTGTAAGAAATACATTATTTGCTTCATATTCACAAAACATTTTTTAGGGTGAAGGTAGCAATTTTGGCGCTAATACTTTAAAGTTAAAATAGTCTGCAGTTTTTGACTAACATGAAGGACTGCTTATTTCAATGGAAGCAGCTTTTCTTCACCTCATTATGGCTGTACAAGCTGATTCAGACATAGACAGCAAACGAAGATTGAATTTCTTAATCTGTGCCGATTGCAGTTAGCTTTCTGTTTGTGTGTGTGGGAGAGAATGTGAGTGTGAATGGTTCATGTGTGTGTGTCAGTGGGTATTTGTGTGTGTGTATTTCTGTGTGGGGGGATTTTGGGGGTGGGGCATTTGTGCTTGTTACTTGCTTCACGGGTTTCATGTTTCTAATTCTAAAATGGATGATTTTGCAGTTGTTCTAGCAGTAGTGATGCATTTATATCACGTTATTGAAAGATGAAAATAGTGAATGCTATTTCATCGAACCTAAAATATCTAAATGACATAATATCGAACATTCAGAACAGCAAATTTTTTCCTTGGGGAAAAAATCTGCTATTCTGAAACACATACACACAATACAAGCACACCTAAAAAACATCAATACACACACACACATACACTTATAATCCTACTACTAACCCTACACTAAACTATACATACACTACTATCTATCCACTTACCTTAACCCAAACCCTAACCTTAAGGTCCGTCACTATCGCACACTCACCTAACCCGCGCCCTAACCCTAGCTCACCTAACTCGCGCCCTAACCCTAACTCACCTAACCCGCACCCTAATCCTAACAACCACACAATCACACACTTACCTGAACCTGACCCGTAAATCTCCACCACAGCGCTGAAAATAGTGAAGCCACAAAACCGGCCAACTGAATTCTTTCCCTAGGAAAGAATTTGGTGTTCTGCAGCTTCACTATTTTTAGCGTTCGATTAAAACGGGTCGATATTAGAACCTTCGCAGTTTTAAACTTTGATGTTCTGATATAGACCCGTACTGATTAGAAATTTATTAAATTCAAACAAGGGTGCTGGAGGTAAAGCTATCTTCAGCGTAGAGATGTCAAGTATTTTAGATGCTTTAAAAATTCCCATTTATAATGTTTTGAATGATTTAACCCATTTATAATGTTTTGAATAACGATAGGTACTCTATTCTGATAGTATCCACTCTACCCTCCTTTACCTCTCTTCCACAGATTCTAACAACCATGGATGGAAAATGTCCTGTTGTTTCTCCTGCTAGTCTTGTTGATATAGGCATCCTGAGACAGTGTAGCAACTGCCTCATGTACACAGACAACCCTCTTCTTCTACCACCTAGGAACACAATATGTGAAAGATGCAATTACATTAAGAACCTAGAATCCTTGCTGGCTCAATAACAAGCAAGTACATCTGGCACTAAGAAGGTTGTCTGCACAAACACTACACCTCTAACACCATCCACACCTGTACAGTACATTCCTACATATGTGGAGGTTCTCAACAAAAACATACCTAAACAAAAGAGACCTCCAAGGCAAACCACACACACACATCACAACCCACTGCACCAAGCACCACACATAGTACACATGCCTGTGTCTCATAGCCTCTAAGGCCCAGCCACAAACACAACATACTAGTCATAGGAGACTCTATCGTGAGACACACAGATGTGCCCCTCACTGGGCTAGACAAGGGGAAAGTCACGGTAAGTTGCTTGTCAGGTGCTAGAATCCACCATATCACTCACGCACTCAAGTCTCTTAACAACAGGTGCTGTTATGACTCTGTCATAGTCAATGTTGGTGTGAATAACTTGAGACTTACCTCTCTGGACTATATGCGGAGAGACATGATTGAGCTTGCTGAATATGTGTCCCAGGCAGGTATGTCCCTAGCCTTAACCAGTATTCTATGTCACCCAGAATGATGCCTCAGTGCAAACAGAAAATTATTGGCTTTAACAATTGGCTTAGTTTCTGGTGTCATTCCAAGGGAATCCAGTACCCAACAGCCTGAGAGGACATGATTGACAGACCACAATGCTTTGCCAGAGATGGCCTTCATCTGTCTCCCCTGGGCTTCAAGCTTTTGGTAAAGGCTTTTACCTCCCCATAGTGCCTTTTTTAGGCAAAGTCTTGAGGACAAAATTACCAACGTGAAAAATTCTTCTAAACGAAATTTAAAGGTAATGCTGCTAAACACTAAACACTAGGTGTCTTAACATGAAATTGCACTCATTGCAAGCATTCCTCACCCTGGAAGATGCTGACATTTGTGCAGTCACTGAAACCTGGTTCAAAGCTGCGGAGAGCACCCCAGCCTTACCAGGTTACTTGTCCTACCATACTTTCAGACCCAAAGCAGAGGGCTACAAATCCAAAGGAAGTGGAGTTTTAATATTTATCAAAGACATACACACCTCCAGGCTGGTCAAAGAGTATGACAGACAGGAGACACTCCAGGTGCAGTTAACTATTGACAAAACACCTATTCAAATCATAGATAGCTAAAGATCCCCAACCATGACTCAGGAGGCCCACTCCACCTATCTGGACTTACTTGAATCCATCAAGATTCAACCCTCTACCCTGATCCTGGGGGACTTTAACTACCCAACCATACAGTGGAAGACCTATTCTAACTCAAACACGAATGTCCAGAGAGTCCTCGATTTCATCATTGCCAATCCATTGGATCAGCTGGTCGACACCCCCACAAGAGGTGAAATTGTCCTGGACCTGGTACTAACCAACATGAGTAGCCACTGTAGCACCCCTACAGTGTCATCCTCCTTGGTAAGATCCGACCATAAAGCAACCACTTTTGAAGTCACCATCTCCCCTGAGCCCCCCCCCCCTTTGCCAGGGTCGAACAAAAAAACTTTTCCAAAGCTGACTACAACCTCCTAAGAGCAGGTATAAGCAGATTCACAGCCACCATCCCTTCAGTTGAATCAAGCTCTAATGTCCAAGCCTACACCAAAAAACACTATATGAGCACCTATATAGCTGCATGGACTCAGCAATACCTGATAGGACCAAATCATCTTCCTCAAGGAAGAGTAAACCTGTCTGGTGGGCAGCAGCAATAAACAGACAATATAATAAAAGGAAAAAATTGCTGTCCAGGACCAAGAAGGAGCAGGTTCCAAGTTGGAAGCAATCTCTCCTTTGTCTGAACAAGCAAATAAGGTCACTGATGAAATCCTCTAAGGCTAACTTCTCGTCCAAATTGGCCACATTTACTAAGGACAATCACAAGGCCTTTTTCACATACGTCTGCAATCTCAAAGGTAACAGCCAAATCTGCTCTGAACTGGTGGTCAGTAATACCACATACACAAATGCCATAGATAAAGCCAACCTGCTGGCAGACAGGTTCAGTGAAAACTTCATCCCCTGTCCCCCTCATCAGTAAACCAGGACATCCCCTTCACCTGCCCCCCTCCCCTCATCACCAGGGAGCAGGTTATTAATGCCCTCTCAAAGGCAAAATCTACAGCTTCCATGGGACCCAACAATATCCCTGGCTGTGTCCTACCTGAACTCAGGCAAGAGCTCTCAGCACCACTAGGTACACTATTCAACCAAAGCCTGTGCACCATCTTCATCCCAGCTGAATGGAGGACAGCCACTGTCATCCCTCTGCACAAAGGTGGACCTTCCATCGACCCAGGCAGTTATAGGCCCATCAGCCTAACTATCCTGATCTGCAAGGCCAAGGAATGCATTATCATGAACCTTATAAACAAGGACAGTGGCAACATCCAAATGCTTGATCCCACACAATTTGGTTTTGTCAAAGGGAGATCATGCCTGTTAAACTTGGTCGCCTTCTTCGAAACAATCACCAAAGCCAATGATTGAGGGCAAGACAGTGCACACCACCTAGCTTGACCTAGCCAAAGCTTTTAACACTATTCCCCACTTGGGCATAATAGATAAACTCTCCCAGTTAGGCATCAACCCATATGTTACCAGATGGGTAGCTAACTGGCTCACTGATAGAACCCACTCAGTCAAAATGGCTCACTGATAGAACCCACTCAGTCAAAATAAGGGAAGCCACCTCTAGTAGTAGACCCATAACAAGCAGCATATCCCAAGGATTAGTCTTGGGGCCTCTACTGTTTGGGATATACTTTTCTGATGTGCAAGCCAAAACCAATGGTCTGTGGCTGACCAAGTTTGCAGACGACTGCAAGCTGGGCACTGTCATAAATATCTCTAGTGATATGAGCATCCTCCAAGAGGGCCTTAACCAAACTAATGACTGGTGCCAGAAGCATGGCCACAAACTAAATGCCGAGAAATGCATCATCCCATTTGGGGAAAATGGTGTCCCCACTAATTATCACATTAATAATAATGTACTAAACATGCAATTAGTTATGAGGGACTTGGGCACCCAGGTTGATAGCAACCTGACTTTTGACCACCATGTTGCCTCTGTTGTACGGAAGGCTTTCTACATGGCCCACCTCATAAGTAAGGGTATTTCATCCAGGAATAATGAGGTCATAACATCCCTGTACTCCTCCCTTATCAGACCCATTATCGAGTACAATTACCCCTTTGGCATGTACTTTGCCAAGCACATGCAGCAGTTGGAGAGGCCACAGAGGTTCCTGACCAGGAAAATCCAGGGTCTCAAACACCTATACTATACAGATAGGCTAAAAGCCCTGTCCCTCTACTCAGTCTCGTACAGACTGCATAGAGTTGACCTGTGTCTGGCATCTCAGACTCAGCCTTGATGGAGTTGCTTCATATCTGCAAGTCAAACTCCACTTGTGCAACCCGCATGCAAGGTCTCAACCTGGTCTGTGACATCAATAGAACTTGTTGGACAGATAGATTTGTGTCCCAAGGACTCCCCCAGCTGTGGAATAGACTTCCTATCCATATCTAGCAGAGTACCTCACTAGCCCTCGTTAAGAAGAATGTGGACGACTGGATGGGAAACAGAACATATATCCCTGGGATTCCACCTGTGCCCCTGCTGGACAGGGAAAACAGGTGCTGACGTTATGGGATCATGAGTGAAATTATTGGTTATGCTTATAAGGACCTCCAGGCCAATAGCCTAGTTCATCCCATGAACATATGAACCTATTAACTGAAAGTACCTGCAGATGGTTAGACTTGGGCTGATCATCACAGATCTGTATATTCTCAAATGGATATTCAAATATATCACTTTCTTTTATTTTCATCATGTTTACAGTTCTAACATCTAACAAGTACTGCAGGAAGATTTGGTTGTTATACAAATTTTAGCAGTTATGGCAGTTTCAAACACTGGTAATGTGTTACAAAAATATAACAGGTACTGATAGAGGACCAAATTGCTATGTGTTGAATCTAGGTGGTAATGCTTTCTGAGAAGCGGTGAAGGTTTATGTATTAATAATGACTGCTCATTTATAATGCCTTTTTGAAAAAGCTCTTATCATCATGTTACTATATTATGATGTACTTACTAAAAAAATGCAAATACATATACTATGAAGTGTGATTTTCTTAAGTAAGCCTGACAAAATACAGACATGAGTGACATCTAGTTGTAATTTTAACTGCTTAATAAATGAATGTAGAATTACTTGCATGTCATTGCTGAGGCAACACCTCAGTACTTCGTGATCTAACTCAGTAATTTTTAGATTGTTGCAGTCCTTTTTTAGATGGTAATAGACTGGTCCAGCTGAAGAAGTCAGTCAAATGAAAACGGGTGCTGCTGCCTCACAATCTGCAGACTCTTCAATGCATTCAAATTCACTTCACATTCTAGAGTTCAGGCATTTTTTGTAAAGCCTTCCACTGATAACAAAACATCACTTCAATTTCAGTAGCTGCTGCTGCTATCAGCAGTCCAAGCCACATGAAAACAGTTCTAAGCATTTTTTATGATACATTTAAGTCATTTTTTCATCCCAAAACAGATAAACAGATAATTCTGGCAGCTCAAAATTGATAAAATTTGCAAAGTACTTTATATGCAAAACTTTCTTCACACAGTGATGACTAACCTAACCACTTTAAGCAAATCATTTTAGAATTATGTTGTTTGCAGCCATTTCTGACTGAATTTTGATTAAAACTTCTGATAAGGGATCCTGTCAGTGGCCATTTGTTAACTACTACTACTATACTGCATATTCTAAGAAATGAAGCACATGGACTACAAGTTGTAAGCACGATTACATGGTACACTTAGACTTCTGCCTCTTATATTGTAATTATGTGTGCGTGTGTGTGTGCGTCTGTGTGTGTGCGTCTGTGTGTGTGTGTGTGTGTGTGTGTGTGTGTGTGTGGGTGGGTGTGTGTTTACTTATTTTATAGCTAATCTGGCTCAGGGCTGACCTTATTGTGAAGCTCAATATGTAACATTTGGATAGGGTCACCCACCTGATGCCCCCCCTCCCACTTATTACCCCTACTATAACACCCAAGGATGGTACTGGTTGCTGGGCTACATCCCCCCCAGATAAAAAATGAAAGTCTATTATATTAAGAAAGTCTATTATTATTTTTAAATTAGAATAATAATAACATTTCCATTTTGTCCTAGGTGCTCAGAACTCTGCCTATATACAGAGTTCTGGTGTGATTCAAAACAAATAAAATCATATTAATCCACTTACTTGTCTTTTTTCAAACCTGTCTCACAATATTCAGGCATTTAGGTTCTCCACCAATTGGCAGAGCTCTTAAGGTTGTCAGAAATGTGTCTAAATGAGCATCTCACTAGACTTCAGCTTAAAGCAGCGAGGAGCACTTTCTATTGGTTCAGGCTGCCTTAGGTGACTGAGTTACCTTGACTGAAAGTGCAGGAACCAGGAAGGTGGTAACATGCAAGGCACAAGGCAGAAGAAAGCATTTTTTTTCTCTAAATAGGCACATCGTGTATGGGTATGTATGTATGTATGTGAGGGGGTATCTTAACTATCTCTCATTCTGCAGAAGGTTTCTGATTTTTTGTCTCATATATTGGTTTGCTCCTCTTAATGTTTGTGGATTTTCTGGCAAATCAGTGAAGATTATAGGCTGTAAGTAACAATTACATATGTTTTAGTTTCAAATTTTACAATATTCAGAAAAGTATCCTTAAGTTTCATGTCTTACACTGACAGTAATGGGTTTAGAACTCTGATCAGGTATTGCATCTTTTTCTAAACAAGCAAATTATTTTCATTAACATATTTCTTCTATTCAACAATCAGCTCCTGTTTAGAATTCTCCTTTTCTGGAGTTTTCTATTTTTAGCTTGACAAGAAAGTTTAGAATTATGTTGAAGTTGAACATTTTCCATATTTACTAATTTCCTTCCCACGGAATGTACCCTTTCAATGAAGGATTAATTCTCTTGAGTCCTTTTAATCACTTCTGTCCCCTGCTTTGCTATACTTTCAAACTATATTATTTTATTGTGGAACTCCTGTCCTTCTACACTCTCATTTCTTGCAGGCTGCTCTGTCATAGATATCTGATGACATAGCCGTTTAAATGTTTCAAGTTCTTCTGCCCAGCATAACCTTAGCCGAATTATTTCATTATTCCTTGATTTTTTTTCTGTATTAGATAGAGGTTATTTGTAGGCTTATTTATTTGCTGGATCCCATTTCTACTCTGGTAAGTTGCTCTGGAATAACTTTTTGTTATTGCCTCCACAAATTTTTAAAGAGATGACACTTTTTCTCTTTTTAATATCATGTGCTAAACAAGGAACAGCATCTATAGGTTGCAGTGTCTTCCCAAACAGTTTATATTTCTAGTTCATTAATATTGAGGGATGTAGTTTTCTTTCTCCATGAAGTCAGAATACTTTAGCTGCTTTTGGTAGGAGGGGAGTTCTTTTTGCACACATACTGTGCCTTTGTAAGAGTGAGCGTACTTTCTGAAATGAGTAGTCCCTTCAGCTCCCTGTCATCAGTTAAGTTATTACACTTATGTAAATCTGCAGTAGCACAATATCAAAGTCAATTCATCATACTCCACAGGTGTTGACAGTTTTCTGAGGTGCAGAAAGGTTACCATTGCTAGTATGAAATTTAGCTACATGCCCTGCATTTCCGTATTTAAAATAGACCATGTCTATGGTTGATATTTTCTGCTTGTTACAGAATCTGATATAAGCTTTAGCACAGAATTTTGCTGCTTAGTTTTAATCGAGGTATAATTGCCAAAGAGTTTATCTACTACAACAACATTTTCAACATTTTAGTGTTATTTCCAACACCCACTTTTATTTAAAAAAAATCAGGCAAAACTCTTTAGAATTTGTCAATGGCTAACATTTCCATCATTCTGTTTTTAGTATATTTACTCTCGTTGTGTAGTATAAAACCATAATTTAAGTATGTGTTTTAGATCACGTAACTGACATCTTACAATTTTCTTAGGAGAATATACCCAGCAATGAAGAATTTGATCTTGTGACTCAGAGGTAGCATCATCTCAGATTAACAATGCCTTCTTTACTTTTATATAGTCCTGATAAATAAGTCTTTGATGTTCATTACAGTTTTTAGAGGGACTTTATTAAATTGAGTAAGAGAATGCTAGTCCAGTCACACTAGTGCTATCTATCCTTAAGGGCTTACAATTTAAAGATGTTAAAACATGCCTCAAGGTCTTCCTTCCTGGTCATTTTCTTTAATGATGAACTGTCTTTGGTGTTGACATTGCTCTGGCACTGGATACCATATCCTCAGTGGCAGTGGCTATGGTCTACAACAATTATTTGACTGTGACCATCTTGGCATTTAGGCAGGTGTGATACAGGTACACTGCATTCAACAATGTTTACACCACAAACTACTACACTGGCCCAATTAGCAGCAGCACATGATTCCTTTCCTTGCAAGTGGGGAAATGTTGACTCAAATAGTTTGACTTCATCCTAACACTGATAGTAAGAAGTCAGAACATTTTGGCAAAAAAGGTACACCAAAATGTGCCCACTGCATCCAGTAACAAGGTCTAAGATTTATAAAG